>NW_003805434.1:485801-517091 GCF_000255335.2 Galendromus occidentalis
ACGGCACACATCGTCGCCTTTGCCGGGCAAGCAATTCCGATCAATCCAGCGTCTGAGCACTGAGAAAAGCGATTATTTATGCAAGAATCGAGGTATCTCAGAGGGTTGCACGAATCACGCTGAACGGGAGCTCTGAGGACTCCAATCGGCTCCAAAATCGCGTGGAAGCTCGTGCCGTAAATTTTCGATACTATGGCACACACCGCGAAGATCTAGGTGTTCGGGGAACAAAGTTATGAAGCGTCAAAAGCGGATCACTTTCGTGACGCTGAGGACGAAGTACCCTTGGTCTGTATGCGCGATGAACTTAAAGACGTTTTCACGTCAAAAACACTTCCCTTCTCCCCTTTGTGTGAAACAGTCTGCGGAATTCTTTCCCGAACTTCGTCTGTCCTCCGCTTCGCAGTTTGAGTGTATTCCACTCTCATCCCTTTGACCCCTGGTACGTTTGTTTGCCCACTAGAGCACACCAATTATCCGATTGCTTAACGTAATCAACTGCCGGGGTTACCAACTTTCCAAACTAAAAGGCATTGCAGAAGCTTCCTGCGGGCCTGTTCCCTCAGAACTTCTGTACGCGTGGCGAGATCCTACAATTCCTCTCTCAAGAAATAGGCCGAAGAGTCATCATGCAGCTAGGACGTGTGTGGACTGCGAAAGCGTCTTTTGCGGCGTCCGAAAGTGTTGCTCCGATGCCTTGTGGCTGGTAGACGGTCGTGGCCCGAAGGCCTTATGGGAGTTCGCGCAGAGAGCGTGCAAGGTGCAAACCGTCGACATTCGAGACTTGATTGTGGATTTCTGCTATATACGACGTCCGTCAACTCGGCTGCTTCGAAAACAAGCATGATTCTGAAGGGATTAGCATTTTTCCTATTCGTTTGCGGCGTTTCGCTGGCCGAAAACGACCGGCGTCTGGCCCCAATCGGTGCTAGGAGCCATTCCCGAGTTCCTGCGCAACAACCGCGCGCACTCGTTTCAAAGGTAGGCCAAAGCAGTCGAAACACTGATCCAAGGTGCGATGATTCGGACGATCCGCTTCCGATTTCGAGTCATCAATCAGCCCGATTTGATCGGACGTTGCAGATTTACCAGGAATGGAAGAACGCCCGCGCCGACCGGAGCATTCTCGGGATCGAGAACAAAAACGACATCAAGTTTGCGTTGGCTAGCGACACTCATCAAATCTCAATGAAGCTCCTTAGTGAAAGAGGTCTCCAAGTGTTCAAGGGGTTCGACCAAGGTGAACTTAACGCCTTAGTTGGGGCCTTCCATGCCGAGGGTCCGGTGTTCCGCCTCGAGAGCCGGGAAGCTCTGCTCCAAATCACCGATGGCGGTTTTCGAGCTGTCTCCGCTTCGCCGCCGAAAAAGGAGCTCGGTATCAAGACGTTTTCTGCGGGAGACATTCCGTTGGGGAAAGCCTGCTCTGGTTCGGGAACGTCACCCGCCGGCCTGAAGGAGATGAGCCCTGGAACCGCAAGGAGTATGGAGTCGAAATTTCCGAACCCAGAGCCAACGACGGATGTAGAAATTCTAAAGAAAATATTGGAAGAATCAGGCGGGGACGCGGAGAAAATTCTGGATGCCTTTGATTCCGGAGTGGACTCTTTCGATGAAATGGTCGAAAGCGTTGAATCGACGAAGGTGAAGCGACGGAGGAGGATCATCATAGCCGGACGATTCGCGGAAAAATTCGCCGTTTTCATCGAAGAAGAATTTTACGAAAGAAATGATCGACCTTGCGCCGAAAACACTCCGCGTCCCAAACTAAATACCGATTCGCCACGAGCTCGAATCTCCGCCACGCAACAAGCGAAGGATCCCTTCTCGCCAGAAAACCTCCGGGAATATTCTCCGGAACACGAGGATACACTACAACGAATCAAGGCCGTTGTCGAAAACGGTACCCTAATTATTTTCGAAAACGACACGGCCAACATCGATCCGTCGAGCCAGGACTTCTCCGATGACATACCGATGCACGACCATGTCGCGACTGAGGAGAATGACAACGAGGAGGAAGCCGTCCCTTTACCAGGCCGACGCCACGCGGGGCGGGGCTGCGCGTACCATTTCATCAAAAGGACCGTCAGGAAATTCTTGATGCCTGTTCTTCCAATCGTGATTTCCGTGTGGGCTGTGTTGAATTTCTTGGAGCAGAAGGGTTTCAAAGTTCTCATGTGACTGCTTTTTAGTCTCTGATTCGGTACATTAATTTAGAAGATGATTCGACGGGATCTGCACTGATCATTTTCTTCTCTCTGTCGATTCCTCGGAACTAGCTCCAATCCGATTGTGGTACCTTATTTATTAACGAACGTTCCACCAGAGCGGGGGATGTGGACTCTTGAGGCGAAGTTTTCGATGGAATCGATAGAGAGGGTAGTTATATTGAATAAAAACTGTCGGAATCAATTTCCTGTCGACTCTCCCGATGAATAGGACTGACTGAGCAGAGTTTCTTGGGAGTATCGTAGAATTCCCTACTTTGGGGCTAGGGGAATCGGATCCGATCCAGCTCGAGCTAGGGGTCTGAGAGTTTTTCGCTTTCCGGAAATTCAGGATCGACCGAAATATCATCGAGTGAGGTGGGGACGGCCGGCACACGTTGGGGACTATGTTCCTCGACGATAAGTCAGCTGCAGCCTTCACTCTTCACACCATCGGCGCCGTGTTGCTGCAGGGGGCTGGTCGACGGAATATGGTCGCAGTTCAGCGCAATGATATGTCGTCATCCGACGAGAGCATCATCTTACTCAGATATCGACGACGAAAGGAGAGAAGTGGAGAAGAGTGTCCTATTCATCCAGAGCATTTCGGATCGTTGAAATGTGCATTCTCGAAGTTTGATCCGTATAAATGGAGCAGGCCTCGGGAAGCTCCGAGAGGAACTTCTCTTTGTCTCAATCCTCCCGGATGATGGCCATCAAAGTGTTCCAGGGCCCTGTATCATCCTCTTCTCTCCGAGTTACAAGAGCGGAGGAACTCTCTCTGTGTAAATAACGTCGGCAACCTAGGGCTGAGGCCGCTCTAGGCTGGGAGCACAAAAGCACAACATCTCGCTAGATATATGGTCCTCCGAGGAGAGGACCAACACGGGTGCAACCATTCGGAAGTTCTTGCAATCGAGAGAGGTCTGCGGTCTCCCCGGGGGCTGGGTATTGAGTAAGAGCCTGAGTCCATCTCTCCTCCGGATATCTCACGACTGCTGTAAGGCTAGAATGAATCGCTCCTGGACCCTTATTTCGCGATTTAGTTCGAATGAAAAAACGGAGAGCTACCAAAGCCCACCTCATGTGTTTGCTCGAATTGAGGACGCTGTAACCGAAGCGATCGGATATAATCCCTCGAGCAACTCTAAGGAGTCGCTTATCAGCCCTGCTCATGGAGCATGCTGCCCACAGGGGTACGCTCCTAAGACTTGGTATCAGCAACCATCGATTTTTCAGGTGTTGACACTAAAATGAAGTTCAGTCTCGAACCGTTCCCGGGAGATACGGGCTTCACTCAATGGAGGGACGCCATGAAAATGGTGGCTAGGCTCCCTGGCGGGATCCCCGCCGAGTTTCGGAAACAGGTGAGAATAGCGTACGATACAGCATTGGTAGCTTCTATTACGAGTATATCTAGGATTGCAGCCGGAGTTCCGCGCGGCTGACGTACGAGAGGATGCACTCGTAAGTCTACGCAATCACGAGTGATTTACCACGGCCCACGCCAGTAATTTGCGTACGTAGCTAAATTTAGAACGACGATTCGCGGTCACCGCGGAAAGCATCAGTGCTAGCTGCCGAAGTCGTTTCAAGTAAACGGTCTTGGCGAGAATCGGATTCCAAATTATGCAATGTCATCCGACACTGTGGCAAGGCAGCAGGGGGGAAGGGACCGCAATCAAGACTTGGGGGAGCGAACGGTCCATCAGCTTTCCGTTGAAGCACGGAGCCGTCAAGGTCATGCGAAGATCATCGAGCGTCTTTTCGCACTCCGATTTTCCCACCTGTCGTTCTCCAGTTCGAGACTGGAACGTCTAACTTTCCATTCCACAAGAAATTTGCGGGATCTCCTCGGAACGGATCTCACGGGAGCTACAACCGAGAGTATGTCGCAATTGGTCGGGACCCTCGGATACAGCTGAACGTGCTCCTGCCGCGAAGCACATTTGTAGTTCCAGCGGCTGGCCCTAATCGTGTGCTGTGGGACCTGTGAAATTCGTCCTGGCGTGGGCACTGCCTGTCGCCAGCTCTGGTCCCACGTCAAGCCCTTTAATCACCATGGATAAGAGGGCATATCTATGTATGACCTAAATGCCCGCAGTCGAGATCGCAACAATTAGGTCAGAAAGTATGCGCGCGCGGACATCACTCGGGGTATTGGGGACGCTCCTCCTCGACCGGACAGCATCTAAGGGGAATGACCCGCTAAGGCTCCTTGACCTTCGCACATCTAGAGGGGAGGGGATTCTAAGGTTCTTCACGATGCTGATTTAGTCGGATAATCCGAGCTGCTCCTCGATAAGCTCGAATCGAGTAGAAGCGAATCCTGTCCTCACACTCGACCTGTCAATTGCGAGCTCTTGTTGGAGAAAAACTCTCGAGTCGTTCCGATGCAGTGGACTCCTTCTCGCGAACGCGATGCGTTCATCTACCGGATGGGCTTCACGGGAGTGGCGTCGACCACCGTCATATTGTTCTGAGAGAAGCATGTGACCTTTGAAAGTCTGAAAATGTCATGAGACCTTTAGAGACAGAATAACTGAGCTGCTTCCTGAGAGCGACTCTTGTGGAGTTTTTCCTGACAAGCATGTTCCCGTTCTTCAGAATGTCGATCGATTTCCAGCGGGGAAAGGAGGACAAGTTTTGGAGGACTCGCGAAGAATTGCGTCAGCGGCGAACTACAAAGGTTTTCTTGCGATATCGTCTCGTAATATCCCATGTCCGAGCTCCAGTCTAGCAGAGGATGTCATTCAATCCGAGAAGCTCATCAATTCCGATCACAGAGCCGCAGGGAAATTCGCGACGAAGTTCTCCGACTAAATGTCACCGACCGATACAGCCTAGCCGCGTGGAAATACTGCGGATCCACGGCCAAGGTGAAGCATTGGCGTACACTTTCCAGAATTCCTCTCCCGGGAGAAGTTTTTTGCCGCATAAAGGTCGCTTCGCAGTGACATATCTGGCACGAGGTTTTCGTAGCTCGCTACACCTAAGTTTGAAAAAGCTTCCCGAGAGCAACAACAATTTTTTATTCCATCGGGTCCGGAGTGCTGTTTATCTCCGATGGAGCAAATATTGAACAACCCGTTGATGCGGGGGAACGCCTCGGTGGAAGAATGTCATATCCGACGATTTCTCCTCTGAGAGCTGTGGGAGAGTCGGTTCCGAAAGCAGCGCCTTTTCCCCGCAAGCGGGCGACTCGCCGGTCGAGTCGGCTCGATTTCCTCATTGCGGAATCTCCCGGCGTAAATCCTGAGGATCCTCTCATATCGAGTCAATTTGCTAGCGAGGTGTAAGTTCGCCCTGCTAGTGTGTGTCAGAGGGTTTTTTGATAACAAGATGTTCTGCTGCTTGCTTAGGTACACATTATTCGACTGCTGTTGTTCCTGCAGCCTTGACTGCGCTCTTGTGAGTTTATATTCGTCCCGGTATTAGTCTGGTGAACTTTCCCATTAAGCCAGCGCTAGATGCTCTAGAGGTCACAACCTCGGGGACACAGACCTCCCCGGAATGTAGAGTGACAAGGCTCGGGAAATGTTCTCTCTTTTCTCTTCTGGAGCCACTCCGCTGAGCGTATTATGTGATCATCCAAGAGATGGGAGCTGGGAGGAGAAAACCTTGCGCCGCGTCGGTCTGACTTCCACGCGCGCAGTCCTCAATGGATTTCATTGGTAAGGACAGCCGCGCTGAAAAGGATTTCGACTTCGAGCACAAAACAGAACTCTAACGGAATATCCGCACGCTATAGCCCAAGAGCCTGTTTATACAGATTAGAATGGCGTTCCAGGGATATATCCGAGCATGTGGTCGTATTCCGCCTGCGCCGAACCGACACTTTTCTGATTTTGGGCCCTATTCCGCGTTTTGCAGCCAACGTCATGAAGTGATCCATTTCCCGGTTAGACTTGGTCCTCGCGAGACTTCCATCTCAGTCAGCATTCAGCGGAAACCAATGCCCGATGAGCTACCACCGCGCCGCTGGATTGCATAGGATGGTCTCGTTCAGCGAGACCGCATGAGGCATCGGGTGGGCCTGCGTAATCTGTAATCCCTCTCAAGTTCTCCTGTGAGACTCTCAGTCAGATGAGGAAGACCTTTCCGCTGTAGGGGTGAACGCAAATGGATGCCGAAAGCGCCGTACATGCTCCCATTGTGGAATGAGAGGTGGCGGTAGCGAACTTTTCCTGTCTGGTGGCTTCCTCTGGATAAGTCAGCCCTTTAGTACGCGAACTCCTTCGGGACGGAAGCGATAAGCGTCGCAGGAGCGGTGAAATTTTTCTCTGCTCAAGGTGCTCGGTGTGTGAATCGTTGATTGGGTTTCCGATCCGGGAAAAGAAATGAACTAAACCGAGGCGCTCGACTCATGCACCGCTCAGATGAATGATCCATTCTTGCGGAGGGTATTGTTCGATTACAACCCGTTCTCTCCCATCAATGGGAGGCAGAGTGAGTACTTCTTCCGCCGGAATAGATGGGAACTCGCGGGATAGGAACTCCCTCTCCGGAGCATCATTTTCTCCTCCATTTCGCGAAATAATCCTTAGTCCGCCTCTTGCTCAGACAGCCTGCGTCGGCTCCCAAAGCTAAGAGACAGCGACCCAGAAGCGGCGCTCCGAGGAGCTCTGTGACTGCTTCCTGAATGAGATATTTTTCTCGAAAACGTGGAGGAGAATATCTCTCATTCACGCTCCGAATCGCCGTCTCGTGATTATTTCATGCAGTGCTCTCTCAGGAAAAGCGAGCGCTCTGCTACGCGAGTACGAATCATCGGATTATTCGGATGTCAAAGGCACTCCTTTATAGATGAACTTCGATGTGCTCCGGAGGCTTGCGCTGATATTGCCGCGGGCTCTCCGGATCAGCGTCGATATTTGTATTGCGATACGCCGCAGCTTATTGCTTCCCATCAATGCAAGATACGGGGATTCTGCTGAGCGGTCGCCAATAAGGAGTAGACAGCAAGGAATGCTCCGTTGGTGAGCTTGGATTCTCTTTGCGTTCGTCGGGGAATCTAGGGTTCGACTTAAGAAACCTCCGGCTCTCCCGCACGTGATCTTCTCTCGACGCGACGAATCATAATTTATCTTCCCAACCGACTGCTTATCCCGCTCTCTGGAATTACATTCCTCCCTCCAATTCAAGTCGATCTCGTATGATGATCGAGAAGACCCCATAATCCAATATTTGCAGAGGGAAATCCCGTCGTCTGCCTTTGGTATCTTCTCCGAATCCCGGAGCTCGCCACACGGTCAAAGTCGGTTTCCCTGTGGCACTTAATATCCTCGAGTTGTCGTAGACTGTAACACCATTTCACAGAATGTCTCTACGGTACAGAATCCATTCTTGAGAATGCTCTCACTTGAGCTTTCAAGTTGGATATCAGAGAAAAAGTTCCGCCGCCGAAGAGCATTGTCCGAGAAAACTAGGTCGATATGAAATAATGGTAGCCCGGAAGCCTACAGACGGCTCGATTCTGCGGAGAGTCTTCACAGTCTCTATGGATGCCTTGGGCATGGGGAGGCGAGAAGGTCGCAGCCCCGAAGGAGCAGAGACCGCTCGACGGAGGAGATCTCGATACGAATTTGCGAAGTGTTTCGAGCGATCGTACGAGGAAGACTTTTCATGAACGAAGTCAGTTGCTGAGAGAGTTTCATCCCTCGAAAAGCAACGAAGGCTCCGGGACTCGCGAGGGGAGGTTGAGCGCAGGATGTCATGTCCCAGAGTTTCCTAAGACTGTCGACTCTGAATAAGATTCCGAGACCCAAGAGTCTGCGATCGGTTCGCTCACGGTTTTCCGTGGAACAATTTCTCGATTCGCGACGGTGAGGAGAGGAAGGAGACTTTTTTTTATAAAAACGAGTTTAATAATAATATGTTTATTGTTGTCCATACCATTTCATCAGTTATTATGTTACATGTGAACAGATAAGCTAACACTCCGAAACTTTCCCTGATACTCCGAAACCTTCAGACGAAGCTTCGAGCCGATGGCCTCAATCGAGCAGCGCGAAAATAACTGCCCAATTTGAACCGCCCATAGGTTGGTCCTATGTTTTCTTTCCGTTCCTACGTTTAGTGGTTATAATCCTATCGTCAACATTCGTCCCTCATTGCCCCAACCTCGTTTAAAATTTCCTCAGTCCACGACAATCTTCCCACCCCCGTTACACTACCCACTTGTTTTCCGCGCACCAGGTCGCTCTCCGTCGTCACCAGACAACCACTTGTCGCTGCGTTTTAAATATATATTACCTCGGCGTAATCGTTGCGAAAAAAAGTTGGTGTTGCTGTTGATGTCGTCGTCGTCGTCGTCATCATCATCAATAAAATGATCATTACCATCATTTTCGAAATCGTCGGAGGTTCTTCAAAAACGGATTGATTTATGATTGATTCTTTGTGGTTTCAAAAAGTGGAGTTCAGATCTAAAGGAGAACGCATCTCCTTTTCGGTTTCGGCTTGTACGGGGGACACAAGACGGCGCGGATGGCCTCGTCGAAAACGTTCTTCAAACCTTTCTGAGTCAACGAAGAACACTCGAGATATTTGACAGCGCTGATCTCTTTCGCCATACCGAGCCCCTGAGGATATGTGATAGGAGCCAGCTTCCTGTCGCGGAGCTTATCAAGGGTTTCTTTGTCATCCCGGAGGTCCAACTTCAAGCCGACCTGGAAAGATATGTACGAGTCATTCGCTGCCAACGAATTTCTGCGTTCCGGTTTCGATATCGCACAGGAATCACTCAGTCGTTTCAAAGTCAACAAGTGCGGCCGTCATCGCAATCGGAGCATCACCTCTGTAGGGATCTGGCTCGGTCGATTGCTCGTCCGTACCTGGCGATGAGACCCGAAACCTAAACTCATTCAGGTGTAACCTTAGGAGGCGCTCGCTTTCCGATACACCGAGCGCTCCACCGCCTTGCGGGTGGTGCGGTACAGTGACGGCGGGGCGGCACGGTCTCCGGCGATCGCGATGATTCATCTCGCGATGAATGGGTGACCAACGACGAAGTGAGTCACGCTCAATGATTGGAATTTCTTATGCGTACAACATCGGAGCGACTCGAATCTCGGAGCCAAATCACCACGTGTACTCACCAAGACGATGGGTGTATTAGGACAGTGGTGACTGAGTTCCGGGTACCACTTCGCGCGGACGTTCTCGAACGATGCGGGGTTCACGAGCGAGAAGCAGAGTAAAAACACATCGGTTTGTGGATAGGACAGCGGACGAAGCCTGTCGTAGTCTTCCTGACCTGGAAAGCGGAACAAAAACTTGAATTGACGTTCTTCCTCTACTAGGAGATCCCGAATGCTTCCTCCCCCCACTTTCTACTTCACTCATCGAACTCTCCCCACTTCGGTGTCTGAATGGACTTTCTCTTTCTTTTTCCGCGGAGCTGCGAGGGTGGGATATCGATGCTCGTTGATTGGACCAAGTCGGCGATCGAGGACACTTCTATGCCTTCAGTATGCACGCATGATATTATGTATCCAAAGCTTTGATCGTGAGACAATCGCAGACTTCGCGCCGTATTTTCCCCGCTAACGGTGAATTGAGTCCCTTTCGCTTCGTGAGACGGACGAAAACGGTCCGCCGGCCGCCCACGATATCCAATGCTAAAAAGAGATCCTCCCAAAGAAGGAACAACAATCGAAGACCGGGAAGAACATCGATTTTCTGCTAGAGAAGGAACGCCAGGCGGCATTGTGTCAACGGCGATGCTCATGGGAACGGGGAATCCGCGTCTTCTAGAGCGGAGCGAAAATATTTCCAGACTCGAAGGCAGCGGCGGCCTGATGAACGTCTCGGTGGGCAAGAGAGCGTGTCTGCGTGTTCTTCGGTCTATATGTCTATCTGACCGTTTGTGTGCACTACTCCGACCTATTGCCCGGTCCGTGTATTCGCCTTCGCTCGCCTCGACGGCTTCTAGGTCCCGACACAGAATCAACAAGGGCATGAAGGCCAGCGAGAATGTTTATTGGTACCGCTGACCGGGGTGTCGGTCAGGCAGGCTTTCTTTCCAAGCGGAATTTGCGCGCGCTCTTCAAGTCGAAAATCGTTGGTTTATCTCGACGCGACAATAAACATGACTCATTCCGAGCGATAGACACCTGATCCGCAGAGTACTGCACCGCCAGTCGATAAATGCTATTTTACCCGGAACACTCGGCGCAGACGCAAGCAACTGAACATTTCCCCGAACGATTACGAGTTCAATAACTCGTCGAGTGCTCAGCTCCGTCGAATTAAAAAACGACGACAATCATTACATGCGGGGAGCTTCAATGCCGGTTCGGCAACGTTTTCGTGAGGAGAAAACCGCGATTCCCGACCGTAATTTCTGTGGCTTCCGGTCGCGATCTCACGGGGAACAAGGAGACAATCAACATTAAACGGGAGACGGATTGCGCTCGGTACTTACCGGCAGTATCCCATAGACCTAAGTTGATAGGCTTCCCGTCCACCATCACATTGGCCGAATAATTGTCGAAAACCGTGGGAATATACTCCCCAGGGAAGGCATTTGTCGTATACGAGATGAGGAGGCATGTCTTACCTGGAAAATTGAATAGGGGCTTTAGGTTCCACAATAATCTGAATGTCACTTCGGATCGAAAGAGTTTGAAGTATTCTTATCATTTCAAGTCGGCGAGACGTATATCAAAAGTTGACGCTCATGAGACGGTCCCGTTCGCTCGCTCTCGGACAGGGATCGGGAGCGAACGCACCGAGAGCGGAACAACGAAAACGAACGGCGGGAGGCCCCTGTGATACGGTTCTACATCATTTGGTCCGTCTGGCAGTCACTCCGACAATCATCTCCTTACTCCGATCATGTCGATGGCTATGATCAACGACAGCCGCAGCGATTGTCTTGAGATCGGGTTATCAGAATATTCATTCGTCGGGTGGGGTTGTCATCGAGCAGAGAAAAACGCCCAGCGGAAGAACAGAGTCTTGTGCTCTCCCCCACGAGTTCGGCCAACGATTTCAGAATGTTGGAGGCCTCCGAGTCCTCTACTCCGTTTACCAACACCGTGGCCGGCGCGTGATCAATGCTATAGCCGCCACTTAGATTTACGGCTATTGCCGCTGCCTCGTTTTCGGAATGATTCAAGTTCGATCGAGGCTGCCCATCGTCGTCATCATCATCATCATGATCGAGCAACAGCGATTGTTTAGATTGCAGCTCGATGGTGCCTCTAGATTAGCGGACTGGATTAGATCGCGGGACATGTCTCGGACCATCGACGACAGGTCCTGTGCGAAACCGATACAGATCAAGCGAGTTTCTGTCGCTCACTCAGTTTGTCGGTCTCTTCGTCAGCGGCATGGACTGCGGCGGCAGCCCATAGCGGTCACTCCGCAAGCCCGAGTACAGGGATTTCGCATCAACGTTTGCGCAGGCTCAGACGAATTCGAACCGCAGGCGTGGGGTCCATGCCCCCGGAACACCGGCCGCCACATTCATTCTGTCGTGTGTTTCCCCTCGAGAACTGAATTGCCAGTCTTATGGATGCTCACGTCGAACTAGACGACTAGTCCGCCGCGACTTAAGAATAAAATGGCGCCGGAGAATGACCTACCGACAGCTCCGTCTCCTATAACGACACATTTGATAGCCTGCATTGTGAGTTAGAAGCAGGTTTCGTTGTAGAGGATCCGGGCACGGTCGCCCGGACTGCAAATCCTGCTTACGGCCTCTAGCCCTGGGATCTCACAGCACACCGAAAAGCGCACTTGCTTCCGCTCCTGACGACAGCCGAACCAACTCTTAAGTTCTTGTCACCCACCACAACACAAAATATGGCGTCATTCTCCTTAAAAAGACACCCCGCCTACAGACTGATGATTGTGATCCCGAGAGCGCGGCGGGCGGCCGTTCTGTGAGAGAGGGGGAGGCGGTCCTTTTCGAAATTGCGCGACTGCTCCGAATGATGGCGATCTCTTCCGTACAAAACACTCCTCCGACCTCCTGATTCCTGATTCGAAATTTTCCGTGCGAAGGTATCAAGTCGCTCCATGACTTGCTTACTTATGACCTGCACGGAACGGATGCTTCCAAATTTTTACACGTCCCTCGAAAATTTCTTATCTGCCTCGATACTTTCGGATCAGGGTTCTTCGGAATTTCGGCGCGAGGCTCCAATAGCAACTCTTCAAGAGGAAGGAACGTAGCCGGAGATGCATGAGAGAGGCATCAGCCCTGTATTCGGCCTTGGATCCGTTCTGGATTCGTCTAACCAAAGAATTATGCTGTAGAACCCTGGACATCGCTACATTGGGATCTGGTCTCGATCCGAAACATTCTGTTCACTTTGGCCATTTCGATATCCATATACTGTGACGCTGTGGCACACGAATCAGTGGAGCAGATTTTCTAGTTCACTGTCTCGCGCTCACATTTTCTTGGAACATCGGTCCATCATTAGCATGATCTTTTTCTGATGTTTTGATTCGCGGGGAATTCCTCTTCAGCCTCGGTCTTAGGGCAGCCAAGCGAATTCCCGGCTTTATCGATGCGTCATGCAACTCGACACCTCGTCCGTCTGTCTGGAGATCGACAAGCCGTTGCGTTAGGATGGCCGAGAAGCGCGCTCTTCCAATTGTTTCCTCACCTGGCAGAACTGAGCAGATTTGGAGCATTCTGCCCCTTCTCGCTTCGAAGCTCTCGATCTTCGTGATATTCTGAGCCGGCAGCAACTGTTCCTCAACAGGTGGCTCAGTCCCTGGAAGTCGATCCTCGTTCGCTCGGTCGATTGACTGCTCCTTAAATGAGGAAGAGGATAGGAAGACAGGGAATCGAATGAGTGAATTCTCGACAGCGGGGGCCGCGTTCTTGTTTCCGCCGCTTCCCCCCATCGAAACTCGTCTGAGAAACCAAGACTAATCTTCCTCCTTCCCCTTGTCTTGCAGTTATGGTTAACCCTCGCGGACCGCTATATAGTTTACAGACAGCTGGATTGGCCAGCGAGCTGTCGTACCTGTCTAAACGAGAAGACGAATCCCGACGACGACAAACTCGGAGTCCAGATCGTGAAAGATCTTCACAGGACGGGTTGCAGCCATCTAACCGGTGCGTACTCGATAAGTAGCTTCTTACGGGAGCCACCTTTGACTGAACGATCGGAGCTGCGTTCCGGTGCACCGTTTCATTCCTGACACCGAGCTGCGGTGGCACTCTTGCGATTTTTGTGCAGTCGTGACGAAAAAAATATTCACAGGAGATGATGAGATCGCCGAACAGAATCAAGCCCTCTTGAAGAGAGTCCTCTTGGCCTACGCGAGATTCAACAAGCACGTCGGATACTGTCAAGGCTTCAATTTGCTTGCGGCACTCGTCCTACAGGTCGTGGAATGGAACGAGGAGAACGCATTGAAGGTGAGACGGAGCTGGAGCTTTGTTCTGCCGCTGTCGGCGGCCAGATCACAAAGAGCATTGGAATCGGATCGTGCTTGTTCCTCGGAGCCCTGCCGTCTACCAATTCTCCTGCGAAGATTGGGGGATTCTTGACCGAACGCTCGTTCCAAAATCAAGCTCGGCTCCGAGACATTGACATTGATTGATTCTTCTCCGCAGATGATGATCTACCTCATCGAGGGCGTCTTGCCGAACGGATACTTCACCAACGATCTCCAGGGTCTCTCGGTCGATATGGCGGTCTTCCGCGATCTGTTACGGCTGCGATTGAGCGCCCTCGCAAAGCATTTGGACCGTCTGCAGGCCCAGGCCAATGACACTTCCACAGGTACCTCCGCGTTTGGCACCAATTCGGATTCGGTCAAGATCGGATCAGGTCAGAGATCGGTGAAGCTGGAGCTCAACTGTTTCATTCGCCGTTTCAGGGAACAGCTACGAGCCACCACTGACAAACGTGTTCACGATGCAATGGTTCCTTACCTTGTTCTCGACTTGTCTTCCGGGAACCACGGTGCTGAGGGTTTGGGACCTCACGTTGCTCGAGGGGAACGAGGTGCTTTTGAGAACCGCGCTCGCGATCTGGGACGGTCTCGCAGAGTAAGTGGTCTGAGAATCTAAATTAAGACCTACTCGATCTGATGGAAGACTCATGCGACGGAGATTCGAGCTCTAAATCTAGATGAGGATGTCAAATCAAAGACAACTGCGTAAGCCAGAGGAGAAAAGTTATTCTGACCGCGATCCGGGGAATTTTCAACTTTATTATATATTTTCTTCATAAGATAATCTGCGCCGATTGGGAAACATTCTACACATACAGAGAAAAAAACAAGGGGAATGTAGTTCTGACGGTCATACCAATAGAACACATCACACCGCCAACACCGTTCTTTACACGAGATGGTGTATTAGACACTCCTTCTGGGGAAGGGGGGCGAGACGGCCGCTCGGACGGACGGGGTTAGAGGGAGGAAGGTTATCATTAGGGAAAACATCGAGGAGCCACACAACCTGATGAAGGTATCTATTTCAGAGAGCATTCACAGTCACCTCAACCGTCTCAAATAGAAACAGATTACATAAAATTACATAAGATTCTGGCGATAGCACAAAATGAGCTGTAGAATTGCTCAAAGTAGTGCCTTAGTGCATGGAAATGACGTATCCAGATGAGCTGGGCACTGATGGTTTCGAGTATTGAACATGTGGGTTAAAACCCAGGCACTTGATATGGCTCTAGAACTGTATCGGGCTCACAATCACTCCAAGTGTGGGAGGCGCGCTCTGGCGAAATTGAGCAGGACCCAGAACGATTCTTACTACGAGGTACTTTTCGGGTTCGGAGCCTGAAGAGGAGGCCATTCGGCTCATTCGACGATTGTAGAGTGAGTTGGAGACCAACTATCGGTGGGCAAAATATAAACTCGACCTAAGTACGGGAGTGGCTGCTTGAGCGGACAGACTTCTTCACAATCCCTCTCCTCGTGGTGAGAGCTTGATCGTCCGAATTCAAATCATATCTCAAGTAGAGTACAGTGAACCTGGGGCTTATTCGTGAGCCTGACCACCGGAGTCGCAAGAAGATAACCGCTTTGAACAATGATTCGTTCTGAAGACTTGAGGAGACGCTTACTGCACATTCACTCACTGGCTTCATTGCTCGAATGTATTGAAAAGGATCACAAATACCACCGTGATGGAAGACGGAAATCTCCTCGATGAAGGCTACCTAACGATGGTTATCTCCGATTGGAAACGGTCGCGCTCGTCAACGAAACTCGCCACTCAAAAAAATGAGAAAAATATTGCGGCATTTCGATTGCTCCGTGAACGCGCGCGTTCACGCTTCGATGGGCTGTTTGGCACTTCGGTTTTGATTAAATTCAGGTCTAGCACAAGTGAATCGGGTTGAATCGATTGACTCACCACGCGGCTAATCAACCACGGGAGCTGCGAGGATTCAGAGACCTGATGATTGCGTGTTTCAAACGTTCACTTGTGGGCTTGCTGTGAGCTGCTCGCTAGTGCATAACTTCCCTTTCGTCAATCGTGGATACCGTGGAAGTTCTTCTTGTGTTTCACGAGTCGTTCTCTACGTACGGTCTTGTAGTTGCAACAGTCACAAACGTAGGGGTACTCTCCGGTATGACCTCGTTCGTGTTTCTTGAGATTGCCCGAATCAGCGAAGGCTCTCTGACAAAATTGACACTTGAAGGGTTTGGCACCGGTGTGTATTCTTTCGTGGCGTTCAACTCCCGGCAAATTGCCGGACTTGAAATCACAGAATCTGCACTGATATTTAGCGTTGTGTTTGTTGTGGGAGCGAACGTGAGAAGCGTACAGACCGCGCGTAGTCGTTGAGAATGAGCATTCGCTACACGAGTAGACGGACGAGAGAGACAGGCTCTGCAGGATTTCCAGTGCCACTGAAAGAAATTTAGGGAACTGGGGTTTAGAAACGAGGAAAAAACGTTCGGATCCACTTTGAGCCAAATTAATTCTCTCACAGCGGAAACTTTCGATCGATAGAGAACGAAGGAAAACGAAAACAAGGTCTGATGTAGGGCCCATCATCGCGAAGTCATTGGGGCTCTTAGCGCGCTGAGAACTAATTTATTTCGATGAATCGGAACATAATGATAACATTCCCAGATCGTGATGCGAATTCCTATCGGCAGGCTCTGGAAGAAAATCGAAATTAGATCCGGGCCATACCATTATCGGATGCAGTCAATCTCGAAAAATATAAGACTGGACAAAATACGAAAATTCATCCCATCATGCTGCCGTAGGCGAGCCAGTCAACATGCAATAAGCGGGCTGACCAAGCGAACAATCCGTCACCATGAATGCATAGGATAATGAAGTCCCGTTTTATTTACAGTAGTGATAGTGAATAAATACACCTCGGATACACTTATTCCGCCATCCAATCCCTAGAGGGAAGCCTCGGAGCTGCGGGATCTCGGAAAAAAGCACCGACAAACGAAAAAGATTCCTCGCCGATGCATTGTCCGGATTGCCAGGTTACCAGGAAGCCACGAGAGACCTTCGACCTCGGTGGTCGCAATTCAGATCCTGACGACGAGAGGAGACGGGGCGTAGATGTTCGACCACTTGAATTTCTTTATGAAGTCCGGTCCGAACTCATCGTAGTCTTCACGCGACACGGCGAACTGCAGAACACTCTCATCACTGGCAATCGCTTTAGCTCCGTTCCACGCATCTAGATCCGGTTGTCGCGCCATTATTATTTCGAAATCACTCTGGAAAGGTCGAATCGCCCGGATCTCGCGCTCGAGACGCTCCTTGAGACCAGGAATACAGGCGGGACCCCCAGTGACGAAAATTTTCTGCGCCATATCCCTCTGTTCTCCGATTTCGAACTGCTGCAGCACTCTGTCTACGGTCTCTATGAGACCGGGCTGCTCCAAGCCCAACATCGCGGTCGGTTGGAAGAGGACCTCTGGGGCTCGATACTTCTCCGTTGACAACAGGAGTTGGTAAAATTTCGAGATGGCGGATGAGCTCCTCAGATTATCTAGATCCAGCACGGAAGGTCTCCTGAATTCTCGTTCCGTTTCGAAAATGATCAGCTCAATCCGGTCTAATGTTTCTTCATCGGAAAGCCGTTCCTCTCGAGAGCCATATGGTCGTTGTGCGTCGCTGTCATCAGAGATTTTAGACTTGAGATCTTCTCGGACTCTCCGGAGCGACAGTAGCCAGGACTCCGGGTCCGAGTAGTGGCATAGATCCACGATCGGTGGAAGGTCGCTCTGGAGGGTGTTCTCGATGCGGTGTCTGAGCATCGATATCGTGGCTTCCACCTCCTCCAAGCTGTCAAAACCGAGATCGTTCAGGGTGAAGATCCTCTTCCGCGGATCCTCCTCGCAGACAGCCATCTCGTGAATGACGAGCAACTGCTTCAGTTTTTCCTGACTGTCGTTGAGTTTCATCTTGTACTTTTGCGACATCACACTCTCCACGCGTTGAATAATCGCATAACACACGTCCATTTTTCCCGCGGTCGTCGTGGCCGTGGCGGCTGCCTGGATGGACTTCAAGGGTAGCTGAATCCTTGTTGTGTTCTTGTTCAGATGCTCGACGTCTCGGAACTTGAGAACCGCATCGTCGTAATCGAGCGCGAACTCACAGAACGTGTGAGTTAGGTATTCTGAACGCGAATTATTGATCGCCGCGGCGAGATGTGGATGTTTCAGCTGCAGGAGCCGTTGCAGCGTTGCAACAACGTTCTGTCCTCCGATGGAGATTCTCTTGGAACGTTTGAATTGGACTTCGTTGCCAAGCACGGGAACGACGTGACAAACGGCGTGGCCAAGACCGATGACGAGGGCATTTTGAACATGGGGGATGTTGTGCTCCAGGCTGAGCATCGAATCGATACCATAAACGACACTGGGCACTCCGTAGCATTCGAATAACAGCTCGGACATATATTGGCGATAGTAATTCGGATTACATATGGGTTCGGTCACTACGATCTGATGATCTATCCTGGACGCTTCACCGTGGAAACCTAGCTTTGTGAAAATGTGATCGAAGATATGCTCCTGAATCTCGGGGTGACTGGCAATGTTTTTTTCGAAGGGACTCTTCAGCGGCATCCAACCTGAGGCTTCATAGTTGGCAATGTCGTTCCCCACACATATCTCTCCTCCTTTTTGTCCGCGGATTTTGGTGGAATGACTCCGGAAAATCATCCGGGGTGCAGGATCGGAATTCCAGCCGACTTTGCATTCGTACGAACCATTGTCGACAACAATAGTTTTCAATGAAGCATCATATGGAGATACAGGGTCTGGAACTCTTTGAAGATCGGGTATCTCATGGATGGCGTTTTTCACTTGGGTCTCCATGTTGATCTTCTACACAAACGAGGCTCAATAGAAATCTGTCCGTGACAAAACTCGTGCATAGTAAGAAAAAATATTCGATGACCGTTCATGAAACATGTGAATCCAATCCACACACACAGACACACACAGAAACATACGGCGGCGGCGGCGGCGGCCTTCCCTCGTTGTGTTGATATTGACATGAGGCTTGTGATCTTTGCCTAGAAGTGAGGGAATCCATGGGGGCTCCTCTGACTCCCGAAATTCATGGACGTCCGTCGAAGCCTCGCCTGGCGGGTCTGATTGTCTCCGGGAGAGCGTACAGATGAAGAGAAATACCTAACGTGTCGAATTTCACCCCGCAGTCGGATAATGGCGGTTGAATCAGCGGATGAATTCTATTCGATAATGGGTGTGCTGAGCCGGGAGATGCTGGAGTTCGGGCTCATGGACTGCAACGATCTGGTCAACACAATCTGCACCATGGCTCCATTTCCTTTCCCGCAGCTTCAAGAACTCCGGGAGAAATACACGTTCGATATTCGGCCTTTCGCGCAAGGTTCCTTCGCGTCGGCACCGAGGAAGACATCGATCAAAGGTAATTTCATCGAGCGTGCGTCAGTCCGATGCAGACGTAAAGCTCTGCAGCGATAATCGTTACATTGCTCTGGAGAGTATTGAAATGTTGTCCGGATTCCAGAGTTCGTCGGTTTGCGATTATTCTATACGGACGATGATGAGGAATCGGAGATGGACGAGGACCAGCTCGCGCTCGCATCGGCCGCCTGGTATTCCAATCAGAGACATAACAAAGCCAACGTTTCTCTCGATATCGGGACCCTGAAAAGACAATACGCCAAGCTGCGAGACCGTCAAAGACAAGCTCACGTCATACTGACTTCAACGCTCAAAACTGCGATAGAGGTGCGTTTCCGATGGGACCGTACCAAGGATCTTGAGATAGAGAAGTTTCCAACCTTGGAGAGGCGTTACAGACTTGTAAATTCGTAGACTAACGATATGTCTCCCCCTCCCTACGACCCACAGCAACAAGGCCAGCTCGACCGACCGCGGCCGCGTCCGCCCGGACCGCGACCCGCCGTCGATACTCTGTTGGCGGGACAGAAGCCCATCGTTCGCAGAGTGCGCCCCACGCCAAAGGTCCAATTCAGCATGCCAAAAGAGGAGAGCAATCTCCGCGAAGCCAACCGACCCCGCGGACCGCGTGCGATGCGAACAAAAATGATGCTCGACGAAAGACTTTCTAGACAAACGCCCGCGGCACTGCCTCAAGGAGAAACTCTCACTTGGGATCAGGTCGGTTGTGGGCAGAGGCGAAGCTCTCTCCATCGATCAGAGGAAAGACAGCCGAATCGTCAATCGATTCGGTTGTTGAGCGTGTCAATAAGCCGGGGATTCGAATCGTCTTACAGATTGAACGCGAGAAACGTGAGGGGATTCGGCCCCGCAGCTGGAGCAGCAGCAGCGACAGTTCAGTGACGTCAGCAGGCGATCAGCCAGATTCTTCATCAACGGCGTCGCCCCTCCCTCCAGCCTCCCCTAGGCCCTCGGGCAAGCAATTCGTCTCGAATGATGCGACGAGTCCCGATCCAGAGGGCAGAGAAAGTATTTCACAGAACCCGTCGGAAGAGGTCGCACTGGTCGATGTTCCTGTGGACGAGAGCCTCTCGGAAGCGAAACCTCTCGAATCCGGGGAATCGCCGCTGGATGAGTTTGAAGTTCGGAATAACAGTGAGGCTCAAGCTCGGAGGACGGACGGGGACTCAGGGACGAGACTGGTCAACAAGGAAACGAAGCCGGAGAAACCGCCGAAGAAGCTCATCATCGCCGATGTTCCCCCGAGCTGGTCATTGAGCGGAGAATCGAATTCCCCACCTTCGATCGCCAACGCCCCCCAGATGTGGCATCAGATCCCCGACGGACCTTTCGTTGAGGAAGACACCGACAGGTATGCCGGTGAAACATTCCTGAGCCGAGGCGCTCTCTAACGAAGCTGTGCGCGACAATCACGAGTCGAGCTTAACGAGGGGCCCATCTCGAATCAGACGATTCACGACATCCCCGTGGCGTCAATCAGAGTCACGTTTTCGACGTCGTTCAGCCAATCGATGAGGGACGTCCTCCTGAGCAGGTTTTCCCGACGGAGCAATTCTCCTTCCGGAGCCGAATGAAATTATCCACGTAGGACGGGAGATTCGCATCTGATTTATTCACGTGGAGCGGGAGATTCGAGAGATTGTGTCGACTGTGATCGCCGCAATCGAATTCGAGACGCACCTAGATATGAGATCGTCCTTTTAATACTTTCTGATTCCACAGCAGCAAATCCGGCGCCGAAAATAAGGAGTTACCTCAGGTAGTTAATAATGGAGAGCAGCTGGTTCAGAATGCTACCAGCTTCGAGACTAGTTGCACAGATGGCGTATGTGTATGTGGAGTGTGTTCAGACGTTAAGAATTATTTTTCCAACGACCACGGAAGAAAGTATGCAATATCGTTGTGATGCTTGACAGGCGCATGAATGAATCCAACGCGTCCCTTCACGGGAAGATGGTGGGACCGAAATAGGAGTTTGTGCGGATATCTTATTGGCATTGCGTCTCAGGACTCGGTTTCCGCATCGGAGTAGGCACGGCAAGCAGAGTTCGGGCAGACTGGTCGCAAGAGAATGTTCTTTCTTAACACGTCCAAATCATATTTCCAGTGAGAACATTGCGACAACACCGCCGACCTTGGACGAACTGTTGGAGCGCTATACTAAGGTCACGCATTTAGTGGAGGATGCTTCGGCTAGACTGGTCGCGTCGACTTCTATCGATTCAGGAGACTCGCGGTGAGAGGGAAATCGGAAGATGTGACATTCTGCAGACGTTTTCAAATGATTCCAATGCATATGATCCCCATTCCGATTTGCCGGAGAGTTCACCAAATTACATACTTTGATTGCCCTCCAGGACCCCACCTTCTCGAGCTGAGTCACCGCCGCCGGTCTTCAACCCTTTCCCGACCAACAGACAGGCCTACCTTGATAACCAAGTCGCGCGGAAACTCGGCTTATACACCAAGCACTGAGCCCTCAGATGCGTGATGATCGACAGCATCAGCGAATTCTCGCCAACGGAACTCCAGAGATAGCCATCTGATACGGTGGAAATTCGCTGAGGAATCGGGTCATATAGACCTGAAAGTTTCGGGAGACTTTCAAGACTTTTCGGAAGACTCAAGCTCTTCTGATCGGAGCCTCTCGATCTTCGGCATCGAAACCCGTGATATTGTGCATTCGAACATGAGGCGAGCACAGGAACGTCGGCTGTCGCCGGCTGAAGTTAGTGAGAATTCGTTCTTCCAGACTGTACACGCAGACGTAGAGACGAGCAATTCTCGAAGCTTCGTATGTCGATTGCGTGATACAACTCAAGCATGATGGTACCCTCAGATGTGAGATGAATCTCTCCTCGCGGAATCATCGGACGCGGTCTTCACGAGCCAATGCGTCTTTCAACGCTTGTAATTTAGATACCTGATTTCGACGAGGGAATGGGAATGCGAGAGCGGAACCCTCGCCAGGCGAATAATAGTTGATTAAAAAAGAAACAATGAAGTGAATTGATCTTCGAGTCTTCAGCGCGCTCCGTATACCTCTCAGCTGAACTCCACTCGCTCTGCATAGCGGACGTCGACCAGCTTTGAAGAAACGACACGGGACGATACTTTATTCGGAGTCGTCTCGTGACGACGAATGGCAGTGTCCAATCGCAGATAACGGGTAAACAATCATTTTCTATGAGATAACACGCGTCAATTCTACAAAGAGCTCTCCGAAAATGAGAATTATGGGCACGATGATGTCATGGTACAGTTATCGATGCGACGCTCACGCTTTCCGTCTATTCCGGAGGTGCAGTTCATGCAGGGCTTCGGTTTCTTCTCTTAGAGTGGCGAAATGAGTTTGTATCACATCGGTGAAAGCTTTCCGCTTTGTCAAATCGTCGGCCTTCGCAGCTTCCATTTCCAGCTTCATCTGACTGGAAGAAAAATGAGTGAGGGGATTCGATCTCCAACCGCCATTCGATCTCCAACCGCCATTCGATCTTCAATTCGATAATCTGACATCGCCCTTCCGGGAAAATATATCGGCGTGTCTCACCTGAAGTCGATCGGCAAGCCAACATTGAGGGTCACTACTTGTCCCACGTGAGGTCTGTACGGCTCGATATTCGGGAGTAATTTATCCATCCCGATGTGCCAGAATGGTATGACGATCGGACAATCCCTGCTATCCGAGATCAAACGTCCCACGCCCCATTTCAACCGGAGGAATTCTTTGGGATTCGTGTTGACTCTTCCCTCGGGGTATATGTGCACCTTGAGAACGAACGAAGCTTGAGCATGGAGTGGAAAGCGAGGCGTTCCCAATCACGATAGATATCTGGGAAAGTTCAAGTCGACGATCTGACAGAGTGCGTCCGTATTCATCCATGTACCCATTTCCCTAGATTGAGCAGCTCAACGCAGTAGTTCATTCCGCGCTGATAAACTCCATCACCGCGCACAACAGGAATGCATTGACCCAATGCGAAGAAATTCGAATGCAGCTCACGGGTGTAGCATATGTCATGAGCTGCGAGCGACCAGCGCATTTTCTCATTGCGAAGAAGGATCCTCATCGGTAACATACCTGCGAACACGAAAGAGAAATTGGTCGATAGGAATTTTTCCCAGCTCGGAATCATCTTCGAACAGTATCCACGATTCATACTCGCTGTCTAGATAATTTCCCGAAGAGCCTTCTCTTCTTACTCCAAATGATCGGGTCGTCAAGACATGAATGATGATTGCTCGCAGTTATCAGTGGGACGTCACTTGGTCGCTTTTCCACGGCGGCGAGGATCCGATCAACGTTATGATAACGGAAATAACTACACAGCTCTGAAAACGATAAGAGGCTCTCAGTCTGCTTCTGGCGGCTCTTCAGGTTCCCCACAGAAATCAGGAGACGTTGTCGAGGAGTTCAAGACCTGTGTCATAGAGATTCCGGGAAGAGGTTCGCGTCGGTTCGGATATCGATCTTCGCCTCGGTCACTTAGAGGCAACATGTTCATATCGGTCCCTATACCCCCAACGCCCTCATCCCGATGAGCGCTCCCCGCGACGCTCATACCCTAAGCCTACCCCTTCGACCCCCATATCTCTTCTCGAAAGCGGATACGGTCTCGGTGTAGATCTTTGAATCTCGACAACACACCTGCGAACATTTTCGATAGACTTCCAACAGTCGGCATAACAACGTGACTCGCTACATTCCAAATAGCGGAAGGACGCCCAGCCGGTGGCATGGGCCACCGAACGTCTAACGGCATGGGTCTGACTTTTCCAGTTTCGCAGATCTCGATCGAGGTGCGTGTTGGAAAGATTCGACTTTCTCCGCGTCGGAGACCCGTTCCGTCGGATTGCGCTAAAAGTATGAATCGCAGACTCACAGAAGCTCGTTGTTATTCGACTCCGTCGCCCGAGTGAGTCTACTGAGCGCAATCCCGCCTAGCATTTTCGAGTGAACACTCCTCGGGGACCCATATCGTATTCGACGGGCTGAAGAAGACGGATTCTTCCCCCGAATCCACAGGTCGGAGCGCGTTTATTTTAGGCACTCCGGGTCATCAAGGAAGAAACCGCTCGTGAAATTTCGAATTTCGCGCGCGTGGTACGCTCCCACCCTAGGTTGGAGTTCAGTCGTTTGTTCGTCCTTTTCGAGACAAAGTCGACTTTTAGGTTCACGTCTCCGTCGCTGTGAATCGTGATCATGGAACAGAACCCGTACTACAAGGTCGACCCGGAAGAGGAGAAACTGAAGGCTCAACTGCCTTGGACCCCTCCGTTCGACCCTAGATTCCCCAATACGAATCAGAAGAGGAACTGTGTCCAGAACTTCGTCGATTTCCATCGCTGCCAGAAGAAGCTCGGAGAAGGAGAGCCGAAGTGTATGTACTTCCAGAAAGCGTACAAATCGCTGTGTCCCGAAGGCTGGGTAGAAAAATGGGATACCCAACTAGAGGAAGGCCGTTTCCCAATGAAATTCTGAATGTAATGTATGACGTGCCGTGATGATTGGTGGAAGACCGTATCGAAAATAAACTTTATGATAGTCGAAAATATTAGAAACCTGCTGCTTATTGTAAACTGCGGCTCTTGGTGTATGTTTCCAGACGTCAGAAAAGGCGTACGTCGGATTCAGATTCTGTATGATTTCAGTAACCCGTCGCTCCGACCCTCGCTGGTCGGCCTCTCCGAAGCAGGTTGGAGCGGAGTCCGGTCTACAGCGGATTCGCCGGCTTGACCTCAGCTTCGGCTCAGAGGACCCTCCGTAACGTCTCCAGCAGACTCCCATCGGAACATATGTTGGGGTCGCGACCGCATCCGACGTACGCTGCCCCTCCCTCTATCCAAGACTGCAGTTCGGATTTCATGTCGGGCGCGGAGCGAGGTCGGAAGCGGTTCTTCCATCTATTCCAGCGACAGCCTTCCCCTTCCGCGCTTAATCGGGATCTAATTCCCGCGAGGCCTGACGTTGTCTAACGAACTTTCGGGAGCCGACGTCGTGCCTGAATCAGTCCCGGAAGACGCGTCGATAGCCCGACACAGTTCGCTACTCGATCTCATAGATGGTCATCAATCCTCACGAGGGACGAACGTGATGGACAGAATAGCGAGCTATGACGCGGGATGCGAGAGGACAGTCATGGAATCGATCACTATCTCACCGTTCGGACAGCGGATCTGTATTCCGAATTGCTTGCGTAGATAACCCGTTTCCTCGGTGTACCCTCGGAGGCATCTGGGAGAGCGCCGGAGTATTTTTCATGGAGTTCATTCGAGTTCAATCACGATGTTCCAGGGTCGCTCGACGGATCTCGGCTGGTTCTTTCGCTGATGAAACTCGTGAATATTGTGAGGCTCCATCGATGAGCGCCTTTATTCGGACACAGTCACATGAAGCTGAGCGGCAGGGCGCGCGAATGAGACTCACAAAGTCCCTTCAATTGACGCTGATCCTGCATCAGCGATGCCGAAGCTTCCCTGCGTTCATCCTCGAGAATTCGAGAAAGGCTGAGATGCTAGGAACGCAAGATCTGTACGGCTTTGCCGGTGTATCCACCGACCGCGTAGGACCGATTCTCCTTCGAGCTCGGACGGCTCGGCCGATTGCAGGGTAAATGGGTCATCCCTACGTGATGGGCACTCCGGCTTTCACGGCAACTCGTGGATTAAATGCCGCAGGTTCGAGGTTTCTCCGTGCAAGTCCTTATGTTTCCCTATGATGATAGCAAGAGTGCCAAACCCCGGATCTGAGCTCGGCGCGCGGAATATTGTTGTTTCGATTTTTTGAAGACAGTAGAATCCTATATGAAGAGGCTGGAAGAGAGAGGCCGGAACAATACCTAATATCCGAAGCGACCCGAATATGGAGCGACGTCGTGTCCGAACCTGGATTCTAAGCCCGAAGGGAGCGTGGAAATCATCGGGAGTTTTGCTGCAGCTTCGGCGAAAAAGCTCGCGAATCGTCCGATAGGCTGTCGCCTATGAATTCCCTACTCGCAAGAACACTTCCATTTAAACCGATTCGATCAGAATGGAGGAAAAGTATCGGGGTCCAGAAATCCGTCTGTTATATCCGAAAGTCCGTCATCGGGTCAGCGTGAGCCGAGTTGCTCAACGTTTGAGATTCCATGAGCTTGTTCGGAATCGAGCAATCGGTCCGTTGTAATCGAGTGCCGGTCATATTCGGGTCTCCCATACCGAGGATCCACTGTATCATTGATTTGAGCCATTCTCCTGCATCCAAATCTATCCAGAGGCCAGGGACGGCGACTCGAGGTCCCATACGACTCCTTCATCGGCACACAGTGTGGCCAAACCCGATTTTAGGCGGCAGAAATTGGAAATGAAAAATCTTGAAAAATTATGTCGTGGCGTTTTGGAGGAAGTATGGGGAACTCGGAAACACACACCAATCAGAAACCAAGCACATGTATCTCTTTGGAGAGACTCCGGAAAGAGGTAGTTTTCTTTGCTCCGGACTGTCACTTTTTCCTTCCGATTCGTGCTGACGCTCGAGTTTCCGTGGAATCGATTAAGGAAGGAGCAAACACCGAATCGTGAGTAAGATTGAGTCTGAAACTTCACGTTTAGCGTTTCATTCGACGAGAATATGCAAATCAGAAGTTTTTCTGAGTGCATATTTTTTGCGAAAAAAGCCTGATTTTCATGAAATTTCACCGTCAAGGAAGTATATGGACCAGGGCGGACCCGGGCGGCTCATTGGGTGGAAAATCTTCGTTCACCCTCCCTCCTTCCATTTCCGAAATAAAAAAACAGCAAGTTCTGGCAAACGTGAATGCGTGCTGTTCTCAGATATTCGAATTTGGGTGCCCCGGACGACATTTGCGGAGACAATCTTCAACTCCCGGAAGAACGAGTGCATCGATGGGTTGGAGAAACTCATTTTGAGTCATGCTCATGTTGAAATTGAGCAACTAAGCAATAGATCTCACATCAGAAAGCAGATTAGCAGGCATGTGTCCCGAGTGAGGTAAAACTCGGGAGACATAATTCGATAGCGGAACGGTTCTTCGTTAAAGAAGCTGAATCGCTGGAAGCCTAAAACTTCGACTTCATCGTGCACTACACTGAGCTACCCGCTCAAGAAGACGTGCCCGAGGAGCCGGGACCTTCGAGAGCGTCTCAAGGGACACCACGAGCGGGACGACCAGAGAAAAATTTCTCGGACTCGGCGGAGAGGACAAAATGGAACAAAGTCAAAGATCTTCTGCCTACCGGACCTGCCAAGTTATTGTACGCGGCTTTCCGAGGAGCTCAGAGCCAGAAACCTCTGACCACGTAATAGTCCAAAAAACTCACTGAAATAATTTCTGCCGCCTAAAATCGGATTTGGCCACACTGTGCGGCGGGAGAAACCGTCAAACAACGGATCCTTGGTGATGACTGCAAGAGACGAGAGGAGGGAAGTCTCTTCTACGCGAACTTCCCAAGCTAGACTGGGCCGCTGTCGAATTTCGAACCCACAATCTGCGGGAACGCCTCTCGGAAACGTCTGTAAAATCAGGGCCATCGGTATCTAGCCATCCAACTCAGAGTCCTCCCGAAGATCTCCCCTCCGCGTACGCGAGACTCAGAGGTGCTGCTGGAGACTTCTGAAGGGAGACTGAGCTGCTCTCCGGGCTCTCAAAATGATTTGCGTGAATTCCACGGACTTCTGCCTTCCTTTCGATATCAAAGCACAACGTTTACGCGACCCAGAATTATGACCATCGGTCCTTGCGGGATCGGACCGGCTAGGTCGCTACGACTCACATCAGTGAAGTCAGAAGCTTCTCTCATCGAGCCATCCTCGGAAATTCATCAGGTCTCTGCGGATACCGAAGGGCCACAGGTCCTCGTGACTCCTCGATCTACAAAGGTCTGGAAAATGCTAAGCCGCCCTAGGCTTCCACTTCCGAAGATTCTGCGCCTTTCCAGCGGGAGAATCAACGGTACGTAAACGGCGATATCCCAGGAACGTAGTCCCAAGGCCTAGGAGAACACATGGAGGAGCGGCAAACTCATGATCGACACGGAGCTCTCCGCAGAGGAATCGCAAGGAAGAACAGTCTTCTAAGTCTGACGCTATGCGTGAATGCAATTTTCCGGGACCAAGCTGCATCAGGAAAATTACGACGCCATTTGGAGGGGAGCAAAGCGTTTTTCCACTCCTAACTCCATTCTCTCCTCGGTCGCGAATGTTCGACGCAATGCAAACACGACTCTGCTGGCTCTGGCCGATTCCGTGTCCCGTTGGATGATTTCTACGGAGCTCGATGCTATTATCAGGAATGTATCGATGTCGAACAATCAATGCCCTCGGGATTCCGCATTGCCTCAAGGTCGGGTTGCATTCGCATGCGGACAAGATTCTATCGCGGAAAAGATCAGCTAGCGTAATCCGGTATGCTCATTTACGCTGGTTGCTCGTCAGAGATAATTGTTACGTGAACATGACGAGGCACCGTTGTAGAGAACCTCTAGGCTACCCCCTCCCTTCGCGCGCCGACCGCGCGACCATCTCTCCGGACAAGGGCGACTATCCGGATTCATTGATTCGAGATGGCACTCGCCCGTGAGCTATTGTCGAAACGAGCTTCATGTGGTTGTATACAGCCCAGAAATCCTCCACCGTGGAGGAGGAACGCACTTTTATCAAGTTCTCGTTCCAAATCTGAAACGATTGAAGACAAGGAGTTATCAGGCACGATGGCGCCTCAATTCACATCGGTGAAGTTCGGAATATTTTTTCGGTGCCTATCGGCCTCTCCGCATGCTGACTGCCTGAGCTTATTTGTTGAAAAGTAGGAATCGAAGAGGACACGAGGTGTAGCGCACTAGGCCTGAAAGCTGGAAGTGATTCTCTTTTATTTCAGCGACGATAGAATAACGGTAACGAATGAATGGCGGCGCTCGCGCAGACGGCGTAGTGGCGCTACTGCTCACACCGATGCTGCGTATCTTTCAACACTCCCCCTTGCGCAGCATCTGCTGGGAGCGCTCTCACTGGAGCCCTAACTTCCGTCTTCAGTGGTTGAATTTTTCGTGACTCAGACTCTTCGTAAAGATGTCGGCAGTCATCTCATTCGTCGAGATGTAAACGATGCTTACAGATCCCTCCGTTACCATGTCGCGAATGAAATGGTGTCTCATATCTATATGCTTCGTTTTCGCGTGGTAGACGTTGTTATCGCTGAGTAGTATGGCGCCCTTGTTGTCGCATCGAAGGGTCATTGGACGCGAAATTTTTACCGTAGGGATCTCACCGAAGTTCTGAAGCCATTTGATTTCTTGGCATGCTGCCGAACACGCCATGTATTCGGCTTCGCTAGTTGAAAGTGCAACTGTAGGTTGCTTCTTGCTCATCCAAGATATGCATGCTCCAGCCCGAATGACAGCGTAACCGGTTGTGGACTTCCTGCAGTCCGTACAGCCTCCCCAGTCGGCATCGGAGAAGACTTCGATGTCCGACGTGACGTTTCCATCATACTTGAGCTGCAGATCTACGGAGCCTTTCAAGTAACTGAGGATCCTTTTCACCGCCGACCAATGCGCGTGTGTAGAGTCTGAACAGAATTGACTCACTACTCCCACCGCATGCGAGATATCCGGTCTAGTCGTCTGGGAGAGGTGTAGCAAGCAACCGACCGCTTCGCGAAAAGGGGCCTCAGTGGCTTCGTCACTTTCCGTTCTCTTCCTGAGCGTCGAGCCTGCCTCCAACGGCGTCGCGGTCGGCTTGGAGTCGATCATTCCGAACCTTTCCAAGATTCTCATGACGCTTTCCTTCTGATCAAGAAGAATGACCTTCTCGTTCGGTCTTTGCGTTATCCTGGCTCCTAGACAATAATTCGCTGGACCGAGATCTTTTATGGGGAATATTCCCCCGAGGCCTCGTATAACTTCTTTATGTAAGTCTGGGCTGTTCGTGAAAATCAGAAAGTCGTCGACGTAGATCTTCAAGATGAGAACTTGATCTCTTCGCTTAATGTAGTGACAGCATCTATCGGCTTTGAACTCGCAGAGGCCTATTTTCTTCAGGCTTGCGTTCAGGGTTTCGAACCATACCCGCCCCGCCTGTTTGAGGCCATACAATGACTTCTTCAGTAGACAGACTCCGCCTCCCTTCTCAAACATGGAAGGTTGCTCCATCAGCACCTCTTCCTGTAGGTTCCCGTGTAGGTACGCGGTCTCTACGTCGAGTTGATGGACTCGCCATGCACTACGGGCTGCGTGGGCGAACATCAAGCGGATAGCGGTTATCCTCACAACTGGCGAGTACGTTTCGTGGAAGTTTTCACCCTTCGTTTGACAGCGGCCCCGACCTACGAGACGTGCCTTTAGCTTCGTAGTCCTCCCTTCGCTATCTCTTTTCCTCTGGAAGACCCATTTCGAAGAGATCACCTCCTTGTCTATCGGTCGCTCGACAAGTATCCATGTCCCGTTTTCCCGATGGGCTGCCATCTCAGTCTCCATAGCTGACCTCCATCCTTCAGCTTCCTCGCTGTTCATGGCCTCTTGAACCGATGACGGAGCATCACAATTGGAGGTTCTGCTCTGACAACTGATACAGACATAGTCTTTCTTCCAAACGGGTTCCTTTCGGAAACGTCCAGAATGTCGACGTTCTCCTTGAACATCTCCATTGTCGTTAGGGGTTGGTTCAGAACTTGAGAGAATAGGTTCAGGAGCGAGCTCCCCACGATTTCGTTCGACCACACTCTTCTCCGACAGAGATTGATGAGACGTGCTTTCTGCGGCTTTCTGATGATGATGTCGGTCTTCAGCCGATTTTTTCGTCATGGGGAGGCACATGGGCGGCCGTAGTATACTCGTCGAAGATTACATCTCGACGTCTCTCTTCTTCTTGACCTGAGTCTTGTCGTTGATCGGAATAAGTCTGTATGCTTTCGACAGAGAGCAATAACCGACGAAAATGAATTTTTCTGCCTTCGGATCCCACTTCTTCCTTAACTCCTTCGGAATGTGCGCATAGGCCAAGCACCCGAATACTCTCAAGAAAGTCAAGTCCGGTTTCTTTCCTGACCACAACTCTTCAGGGCATACATCGCTCAGCGCGGAGCTCGGACTTATGTTCTTCACTTTGCAAGCCGTGTTCACCGCTTCGGCCCAAAAGCTCTGATCTAGAGCTGCATCCAACAGCATGGTCCTCGCTTTCTCAACC
>NW_003805434.1:517111-721040 GCF_000255335.2 Galendromus occidentalis
CAGGGGCGTTCCCAGGATTTTTTTGGGGGGGCCAGACTAGGTTTTCGGGGGCCAGAGGTCCAAAATGTTGAGGTACCCTGTAGTCCTGCATTACGCAAAAAAAATTTTGGGGGGCCATGGCCCCCTTGGCCTTCCCCCCCCTGGGTACGCCACTGTCTCTGGGCTCTCCCTGCCACTCCCTTCTGCTCCGGAGAGTACGCAGCCGTCATCTCGTGGCGAACGCCTTGCTCCTTGAGAAAACTCAAGACTCGGTGGTTGACGTACTCGGTGCCATTATCGGTTCTGAGAGTCTTCACTCGTAACCCGGTCTGTCTCTCTGCGCATCGAAAGAATTCTACGAGCTTTTCGAAAGTCTCCGTCTTTGATTTCATGAAATATACCGCAGTCGTTCGTGTGAAATAATCGACAAAAGTGATGAAATACCTATAACCTCCGATACTTTGAACACTCACGGGTCCACAGACATCGCTGTAAAGTAAGTCCAACTTCACGGCGCTTGCCGATCGTGACGTTGGAAATTTCCCCCGCTGCAGTTTCCCCTCAGCGCAAGCGCCGCAGACAGATCTGCGCTCCGGGATTCTCATGTTCACGTTCATGTGCCACCATGCCCCTTGACAACCTTCCCATGCCATCCGTGTCTAGGTGACCCAGTCTCTTATGCCAGAGCTCGAAATCCACTCGAACCGAGTCCTTCCAGGCCAAGTGAGCCCCCTGGTGTCTCGAAAACCAGAGCCGAGTCCTCCCGAGTATGTTCGTCCCCCGGTCGCTCTTAAACCGCACTAAGTGCTGAATCGTACCGGGCTACTCGAGCCCCCGATTTTGCATCCACCTCCGAGCGTTTCTGCTTGCAATTCACTCTCGGTCGCTCGATGACCGCCGAACCGCCGCCCCGTGCTGACTCACCCGCCGGTCCCTCCCCGACACCCGAGCGTTTCTGGACTGAATTATTCCCCGGTCGCTCGTGAACCACGGAAGCTGCGAGCGCATTGATAAAGGACTCTTCCAGGCGATATGATCCGCTGCCTGAACAAACTGCAACAGCACACAGCTCATTGTACTCGTTCTTCACCTCGCAACTCCGCCCGAATTCAATTTTAAAGCCTTTCCTTGTCAGCTGCTGCACCGATATGAGACTGACCGTGAGCTTCGGCACGAATAGTACGTCTTCCAGCCTCGTGGTTCGCGAAGTCCCGTTCACCGAGCAAGTGATGTTTACTTCTCCGGAACCTTCCGACCTTAGAATCTCGTTGTTCGCAGTGGCGACCGGTCGATTTCTCTCATTCCTGGTCAATGACACGAAGGAGGCTCTCCGACATGTCATATGACGAGTTGCCCCGGAGTCAATGAACCACTCTTCATTTCGTTGGGAACATACCAGCACGCGTTCTAGCTGCTTCTCGTTTCCCCGCGTTTCCACCTCTGTCGCGAATTTTCCAGGTTCCCCCCTGCTGTTCCCCCGTATCGTGTTCTCCCGACAGAACCTTCTGATGTGTCCAGGTTTTCCGCATCTGTAAGAGTCGCTTTGGAACACTCTTCTTTCAGAGAGACCCCAAGTTCCCAGTGCCCCTCCACGGCGGTAAGCTCCGCTCACGGAAGATGATGGTGGGCTCCCACGGGGAACGTTCCTATCATTCGTCCCGATGCCAGCCAACGCTTTTTCTCTTTTCTGGGATGCCTGTCGACTCGAGTGAACCTCAGCAACCTCTCTTTTATGAATTCTGTAGTGACGTTCTCTGTCGTCGGAATGCTTTGTATCAGAGGCGTGAATTCTTCGGGGAGCTTCATTAGCATCAGCCCAGCCAGGAGTTCGTCGTCGACTTTGCTGTGAATCGCGCGGAGACTTTGCGCCGCTTTGACCTTCCTGTTTATGTACGTCTTCATGTCAGGGCAATCCGCGTAACGGATCGCCGTGAGTTCTTCGAGTAACGCGACCTGACGATACAGGCCCCTCGGCTGATACAATGTCTCCAGTCGGTCCCACATCGCTTCACCTGACGTGAATTCGCGAATATCCGAAAACAATTCTGAGCTTATCCCAGAAACGATAGCTCCGCGCGCACTTTTCCCCTGACGTTCGTCTTCCTTCGAGCCTTCCACGTAGTCCATAGCTTCCATAGCTTCTCGAAGCTTGATGGAACGTTGACATTGATCGTTGGAGCAGGCTGGCTGGAGGCTTGCACAAGCCTTTCTGGAGCACTGGTGTCGATTGTTGGAGCAAATGAGTTGAAGATAGTTGCTTGCCCGTTTCCTCCCATGACCTCCGACGAATCGGGAATCCCTCGTTTGGCTGGCGTTGGCCCCGTTCGAGAGTCCGACGATTCTCCTGAGCGCTCCATGTGCCTCCTCCTCGAAGCAGTACTACTAGCTTGGGGTTCGGACATCTCGTTGCTCCCCGTCGATCTTGTTCGAACCGGCATCGTGATCCTCTCAATCGCCACGCTGACTTCAATTTTCAATCGAAATTCGTCTAACAAGTTCGAACCGATGTTCACACGAACTCTTCGGGTAACTCTCACAGTTTCACACCAGTTCAGCGGTTCACCAACATAGACCTGAGCCCATAACCTGTTGAAAAGTAGGAATCAAAGAGGACACGAGGTGTAGCGCACTAGGCCTGAAAGCTGGAAGTGATTCTCTTTTATTTTAGCGATAGAATAACGGTAACGAATACATGGCGGCGCTCGCGCAGACGGCGTAGTGGCGCTACTCGATGCTGCGTATCTTTCAACATTATTCGTTGACGCTCCCGGTTCTTGTATGCACGTTCCGGTCGAAGGGCTTGCGACGTTCTCCTTGGGTCACATTCAGTTTCCTCTGTATTCCTAAGTCTTGCGATTCACCCTCGCTATCGGTATCTTGCGTAACCATTGGCTCATTCCGAGTCGGATCCCAACGAGTCGAAATGGCGAAACTAGATCTGATTCTCGAATTTCACGCGCTCGAAAGCCTTTCGCTTTGAGCTGGAGACCCCGAACTCATTCAATTCTGAGGAGCCGAACATCGACGCATCTTCCATGCGGCGTGCTATCGCATAGCTCTTGATGCCGGGAAATATCACCTCTTCATCCAAGACTTTTTTGTTGACCGGAGTTGAGCAGTCAATATTGGCTGGATTGAATCCTTGCAGAGATGAAGAAGCCTTAGCCGAGTCAGCCAGCGGGCTGGTGAGGAGTTTCGACTCAGAACACCGAGCGCATTCGCACAGCCTTGTCGGCGAATCAAAGGGTCGAATCAAGCTAAAAAGCCTGGACCAAAACTCGGCTGCGGTGTCGAGCTCATCTCCCGGAAGGTCGAAGATCGGCGAGAACGGGAGGTGAGCGCGTCCGGCATCTCAATTCCTAGGCGTAAATTGGATGACAAATGTTCTCACATAGAACTCGGCCACCAACCCACGGTGACCGACCAGGAGACAGAGTTCTGTTTCAGAAAATCTTATAAGGCTTGAGGGAGAACCTTCCTAATGTATTGCAAGTGAATTGTTCTAGAATACGGGAACCGGGGATGCCATCGTTCTCAAGCGAGAACTCGTGGTTTAAGATAATCAATTAAAGACTGCTCCTCCATTCCAAGCTTCAAACCTCGCGAAACCCTATACGAACTAAACCGGAGGCAACAAATTGTTGCCAAACGAATGTCATAAGAATCACTATTCAATCCGATCAACGATGGTTCCTCGATCGAATCACTCGTGGGAGCAAGCTGGGGGTTTCCGCTGTGAGGTCGTGAGCTACAGAGCTTCGCGTAGGTGATACACAGATAGGCATGCGATTCGCGCTGGTCGGGTGCTCGATTCCGGTCATAACTCCTCCGACTCCAAGCATACGGAAGCTCAAGTCGATGTATCGATCGTATTGCCCAACTCCTCATCAGAAAGACTAGCACCCGCAGCGCCACGTAGGTCGCAGCCCCCTGAGGGGCCAGCCGCTCCGGGAACATCATCAGAGAATGCCAAGAGACCCGCCATCTGATCCTCACGACACTTGACATTAGTTCTCCGAAGTGACGAACTTCCGGTCGATTCAAAGTAGCTTAACTCGGATCGGGACGCTTCGCCAGGCCTCATCGATGAGCTTTTGTTGCCTGGAGAAGGTCTTCGCTGCATGCTTACGCCCTCTCTTCTCTATCGACCTTGCCCCCGGGAACATATTCGGAAGCTCCCTTGACGAGACATGATGATCAATCGAAAGCACGACTCGATGGCAATTTCCGTTGGCTTGAGCGACTTTTGACTGTTGTCATGAAACGATCGCGACAAAATTTAGTGGAAGAGAAGTGCTTCTTTGAGATGTGGATGGCTCCACGTCCAACTTCCGTGACGACACAACACTCGAACGATACAATACTCATGCAATCTCGGACCGGGGAGTCTCCGTTCCTGGATTGTCAGGATCGAAAATCACGTAGGATCAGGATCATCATGTTTCCTTCCCACTCCAGCTCTCCCGCTCATCAGAGGATTCTGCGATTCGATATTCCTCTTTACCTCGGAGTCAATCGGCCACCAAGCTCACATCATCGAGCATCCGTGACGCTTTCAGGGAAGCCTAATTGGTCGATGTCGGAGGCGCTCGAGCCTTGATTAACTCTCCACCCTCAAACAGCATACTTTCTGAAAGGGAACCGCGTCGGACTTCCGAGATCGGGCTCTGCTCGCGTTCGGTAATCTGGATCCCGGACTGTTCTGCCGACTGCTGGATACGTGTGTGCCATCGCTGATCCCGCACGGAATCCGAGCCATGAGATCTTCTTGGGAGAAGCCATAGAACTGACGCGATCGTCTTGCGAGCGAAGCATCCATGGAAAGCTAAGGAGCTCGTCGCGATAGATTGCCTTTCCGATGTTGTTTTCAGCGCGACCTTCCTTACAGCTGCCAGCGCATTCCCTCGATGAATAGAGGGTTCGCTTCCTCTCTCCTATCCCCAACACATGACGGGATAATTTCTTGGAACTTCCCCCTTCCAGATCTCCGATTCACAAATGAAGAGAACGCTTCTCTGCCGGCGAGGTTGGATTTCCGTCATGGAGAGCGAGGATCGGTCACGTAGGGGAGGCGTGCGTCGGCCATCTTTCTGAATCACGTCGAGTCGAGGTAGGTACAGGATATTCAGCTCAAGATGATCGAGGAAGCTCCTCCAGTCACAGATTGGCGGAGCCAGGCAGATGTTTTTGGCAGCGGTTCCCCCTGTCCACTTAAGGAGCGTCGTCACCGTCGTATGAACATCGGTCTCAGCATCGGAGCACTGAGTGACCGATAGTTCGAGAAGGAAAAATGCTCTCGGAATTGCGGTTCGAGAGGTTATTCCCTAAGGAGGAGCCCCGAGATTCAGCGGGAACCGCAGCCGTGTGGGGGAAAGTCACTCTATGTAGAATCCGCCATTATTTCTGCCCTTCGACTTATTAGTTAGTTGACAACGCGTCCCTGAGCCTTATTGTGTCAAGCCGACGCTTTGTCTTCCGCCCTGGGACTCGTTTGATCCTCCATTCAGGAACGCACAACGTGGCCTTTATTGTGCTCAGACTTTCAACTCTAACGAAGTAAATTCATCCCGTGGCTATAAGTTCAAGAACATTCTGAGGTCACAGACATACGTCCCCCATTCTACGGGTGCAATGGTACTGACGGATGGTCAGCTGGCTTGAGCGGTGCCGAGCTCAACTACTTGCAGATCGGAATGGACTCGACAAGATAATGATTTCTGCGATCTCGAAAAAATCATCTGATCCAATGATCACACCTCGATGCGTAAAACTCTACCACGTTGCCGGAATATTCTCGGCTGGATTCCGGCTGGATTTTGGAAGTGGGCCGAATCGCGTTGGAACGAATGATTTTTATCTTGAACAATTCCCAGACTTTCTCATAGCCTGTCTTGATTCGTCGCTGGCGGAAGGCCTTGATGGAGGCAGAAGGATAATCATCCTAAACGCCACGAGGCTTCTCGTAATTCTCTATCCAGGTCTCTGATTCTGCTCAGTTTACTGAGCATCACAAGAACCGACAGAGACAGCATTGAGAAGAGACAGGGTATAAGCACAATGAAGAAGAATTGGCTTTTTGTCGGCAGTCTCCTCAGGACTAGACATGAAGTTCGCCCAGCTGCTCCTCCGAAGCGGCATTTCCATTGCTGTGTCAGAAAATCTCCGAAAGTCATCCTCCCGTCTGGGACGATTCTCCGTCCACATAGCAAGGGCTCGCGCTTTGCGAGCATGTTCAACCGAACGATATCCGACTGTGAAACCAAGCACCAATGTTTGCCTGTTGGTGGAATCTTATTCCGTGATGGGCCCCTTTCGCTTGCGCAGACCAGATGAGCGAGGATGACTGAGCCAAGAGCGATAAGAACAAGTCGCTCTGACAGCTGTTGGGGACTCGCGGTAGCCGCTGTCATGGCTAAACTTCGTTTTTAGATCATTTCTTATGGGTGGAGGGAAAACTCGCCCCAAGCGTGAGCTCCAAGAGTGAGATCGCTCTGACCGACGATGAGTGTACATACATGCGGGTGTAGAAGCGAATCTCACGGAGACGCGGTTGCATTCGTGTCGGCGAGACTGGTTCGCAATCATCAGAGATGCCTCGACTGTCTCGAGTCAGGTTCATAATTGAGGACAAGGCCCGGGACTCGCGAGGAATCGCTTGTGCCTTTGCCGTGTGTCTGTTTTTCACCGCGTGACATGCCCTCTGGTTGCGAATTCGAGACCCTTCGGATGCGGTAAATCTCTGCGCATCTGAAGACCGAGTTCAGAGCTTTAGGCCTCCTCGTAATCCGAGATCGCTGAGCGACGCGATCATGGCACAAAAATATCCTATTTATCAGCTTTGATTCGAAGACATGGGGAACTTGATCGGCAGAGAGCGAGACCGACCGGTGGCTGACCAAATCACGAGGAGGGTGATCGAGGGAAGATACCTTGCTCCAACGCTCGACGCATATACATTCTGGGAGAACGGGAGCCAAATCAATTTCACGAGCGGTCCCGGACTGCGGCGAGGGATTTCGTATCGGAAGGGATTTCCTATTTTGAGAGCATCGAGGTAGATCGCGAGTGCTGATCGGAGTCGTCAGATTCAGATACATAATGCAGTTTTACGTCTCGGTGAACGCGGTCCAGGTCGATTTGTCGCGCTCTACAAGGGAGCGACTCGATGGATTCGATACTCCAAAGGAAAACACTTTGACAGAGCTTTCAATCAGGTGATCGTCAGCAGATGATTGATCCGTGACAGGGAGGAAGCCACTCCCTGGTGCACTTCCGAAGTCTCTGCAGGTCACAGGGCAAACCGAGAAAACTGTTTTTGATGCCATCAGAGTAGCCGGCGTTGGGATTCTCGGCTGTCATCGTGAAGTCCACACCCGATAAGGATTGGGCGATGGAATAAATATCATATGGTGATGGAACCGAAGAACCATAATATGCATTTGCGATTTGGTGAATCATATCGTAAAGGGTCCATGTGCGGCACCGAATCATGCGCGGGGTTCTGAATAGGGAGCCTCCCACTTGTGTCGGGAAACCGACGTCTTGGAGGGGATCCGCGCGCGTTGAAACTTCGTACGGAAAACTTCCGTACGAAAAAATACATATGTACGTGTATTTCTAGCAAAACAGTTAATATGGTTCCGCTTCCCGAGGTGCTCGCGAAGAACTCCGATTCCGTAGCGGCTCGACGATTTGTTTCGTATGTCCCCGTGAACGTGTTATTTGCTCTCTCGCCTTGTGAACAAGCAGAGAACCGACAGAGCTACCCGCGAACCAAAGCCACCCATCCTGACAGCGCAGCGCTGTGAGCCGAGCGACCGCCGCCGCTGCTGCGGCCACTGCAGCGGCGGCAGACATTCCCCGCAGGAGAATGAAACTCAGTCGGGAAGAGAGCCCGATTTCTCATCGGGGGAGAGAGAGGAGACGGGAGCCTGGGGAGTCGTCCTTTCGCCCCAGTGTTTAGGTCCCAGCCATCTCGGCTTCTGCCACACCCGCGGCAGCATCGGCTTGCGAAGTCTTCAGTGTTTCGCCAATCATTTGACACATTTAGATTGATTTGGCGTTTGACCAGTGAAGCCCAGTGACGTTTAGAACGGCGGTGCGTTTGGGATCGCTAAGACGAGTGCGTTTAGTGTGTGATTCTCTTCCTTTCCATACTAGGGACGCTATGGCCGCCTGAATCGAACAAGATGCTCAACCTCCGAAGCTCCACTATGTTGTTAGTCGCCGTTTTCCTCTTGGCAGTGAGAACTGAAGCCGCTTTGAAGATCGGTGAGTTACCGCTGAGTCTGCGTAAATTGTTAAGGATGCGATCGCGGTGCCGGGTTGCGTTTTTTCGAGCAGACACAGAGCAATCTATTCGGAAAGGGATGCTGGAGGCCGCGACGGAACACTCGGATGTACCGATCACCTGTAGAACGATTTTCCTGGATAATTACAGCCAGAACATTCAGAATAAATCCCGGATCGAGTGAATATGGCCGGATGAGCTCCGAAACTGTTCCGCTCGATCAAACACTCTTAGGCACTCGAATCCTGTGATGCGTTTCTCAATTTCGTCGACAACTCAATTATCTCAGTGAACTGTTTAATCCGGCCAATTCGAAATCGCTCCTCAGGGTTCCAATCCTTCGGAGGTGCGGCGATGTCGGTGTTGAAGGATGGAATGCTCGGCAAATGATTGATCGGTACGCAGAGAACACTTCCGAATGGGAACCCCAAGAGAGTTGCCGCTGCTCCGGCGGGACCGGCGAGTATTGAATTTTAAGTCGACGGAGTTCTGATCAGGGAGGGATCGTGCGCGGCTTTCTCTGACTTTTGAAAACCAGAATCTGATCGTTCCGCTTCATCCATCCGCGAAATCAAACCGGGGACACTGCATGGCGGAGTCAAAACATTCAGAACTCACTCCGTGCCCCGGACCTCCTGAGTTTTGGGATGCGTGCGTCTTTTCTTAATGTCGTAGATCAATACGATCAATGCCGCTCCGACTAGTGGTCACTCCTAATAGACCACCGGTGTATGTATGTATTCGCCATCCTCGTAGCGACAGATACGGCAGCGCTCCGACCAAACGGGGGGATTAGACAGACTGATGGTCATAGGCGTTATCCTTTTTCTCTTCTCCTGCCTCTCCCGAACGATGATGATGGTTTTTTACGCCTAGAGCAAGTCGCGTTGTGTGAGGCTGGCGTCGAAATCGGAGCGAGGTTTTCCTCGAATACGTGGTTGAATAATTTTTTCCACGAGCTAGCTATCTACCAAGTCGGTTCCAACGTTTGAGCGCCGAATAAAATCGAACGCTCCCAGCAAGTTTCCGCGCTTTCCTGGGACGTTAGACGAGATGTCGGGGGTCGGGACGAACGAGTTCCGGGCTCTTGTGAACGAGAACAAATGGAGAATGCGTGTTCCAAGTGAACTCTTCAACCTCGTACGCTTGCGTCGACGGAGTCAGCATGTCTTGCTCGCATTCCGCGATCTATATCCACAAATGAGGCGTTGGAGAAAGCGGATGAGCCGAGTATCGAGCAGAGTATCATCCCAGATCTGAACAATGGAAGGCACAGAATCGCTTACGATTACTTATTGCGCACGCTCGAGATCTGAGATGTTCTGAAATCTCTTGCTACCGACTTTCGAGGCTCTCCGAGGAGACGCTCGCTCCGAGAGCACAAAAACCCGTGACAAGTATGCGACGAACATTCCCTCGGTGGCCACACGCGAGTAATAAAGCCCCAAACAGATGGCTCGAGAGTCCGTCTGCCCGTGGCTCATATCTATTAAGCGACTCATTTGGTCCCGCAATCTCGGTCTCTCTGTCTCCTCACATCCGATCATGGTGGAAGTGGGAGCCTCGTTCGGCGGAAACGCTGTCCGGCAGAACTTCATCGTTGGATGTCACGGAATCAGGGAGTCGTCAGCCACACGATTTTAGGCCGGACCATTGAACGACATTCGAACGTGCATACAGTCGACCCCGACTTAGAGTACTCAACCTCGCAATTTTCCCCTCGCTCACAGTCGACATCGTTGGCAAGTGCAAATCGTTCACCGCTCCCTGCCTGCCGACATTCTTTCTTCCTATTTCTATTGGAAGGTTCTGTTCGGAGAGTTGACGCTCGACCACTACCTCGATGGTCCACCGGATCGGGAAACGAGGCAGGGAGCTCGGAGACGAATCGACGGACGGTCGTCCGGGAAGATGATGAGGCTCCTGTTCAGCATGATTCTCTTCCTGGCGGTACAGGAGAGACGGCTCGAAGCCTCCCTTTGGTGAACGTCGGTCGTCAGGCCTCATGCAAACGGCCGAATCTGCCAAACGAGAAAAAACAGGCCCTGGATAGATTCGTCAGACAATTCAGACCGTAAGGGACGAAATTTCCTTTCCCCTCCTCGAATTGCTCGGTGGTCAATTTTCGAGAAGGAAAACTTGATGAGAGTCTTTCGCTCCGAGCCAGTGTTCCCTCCGCGGAAAACGAGAGATGTCGTCTGCCGTCTGATAAACTCATTAATGTTCGAGATAAGCGCCAGGGTTATCACGGTAATGATGCTCTGCGATAAGGGCCGCATTAGCCTATGTCGACGAGGAACCAGAGCATCAAGTTCATCAGCAAGTTCAGCTTATCTCATTTTATACTCCATCGAATGATGCTCCGGCTATCGTGACCGTTTGAATCGATGTATCCGAGGATTAAAGTCCCTGTCACAAGTCCGAAAATGAGTGAAAATGCAGGGGCCTGACTCAGTGGTTCATTCGTTACTAAATTACAATCGGAGGAAGTGAATTCATGTGTTGCTCTGTGTCATTCGAGTTCTGCGTGACCAGGACTCCGGTCGCTTCGAGAGTTTGTCCTCCCCCTTCCCCGACAGCCTCCGAGCGCAGTCCCTATCTCCGCCCGTTGAGCTGGGGAGGGGGACATTAAATACTCTCTCGTGTGTTATGTTGCAGTCTCCATGTCAACAAGCTCTCGGGATGGGTGGGGAGGTGTCGACGCTCTGTGAAGTTTAGCGCTGAGCGCTGCGAGCTACCGGTGCTCGCTGTGTTTCACCGAAAAGCCAGAACGGCTTCGTGACGCTTAATCGCTAAAGTCATAACTCCCGGCGACATCCCGTTTGTGAGCAGAATAGTTTTCAATCTCGGAAAAAATCGCATCGGCGGCATCCCGGCACCGACGTCCCGATGACTTCTGTCTGGCATCGCATGATTCGAGGAGGAAAAGAAATTTATTATGTATCGGGAACCGTAGGGTTGAGCTGGATCGTACGTTTTTCGACGAGTAGAAATTCCATACGAGCCAAAAGGAATGGGGGAGGTTGTGCCTACGGAACGTATTTTCTCGGGAATTCCGTGTCTTGTTCCCTGCTCCTCCTGGGTGCCTGCGCGGGAAAGTCGAGTCTCGGGTCTCATGTTCGATCTCAAGCCGACATGACGTCATATGGCTATTAAGCTCGATCACTAGATGCGCGAACGGACCTAATCTTGTCATCCTCCTAACCGCTAGGAATTTTCCCCTCGTTCGCACGATGTTTGAAAGGAAAACTATCGAGTCAACTAAATCCTCGAGAATTTGAATCTGCGCTTGATAGCTGTCAATGGGAACCCTCAGACAATGGCAAGGCGTTGACCCCTACGTCTTCGGAGAGTTCAGCCATGTCGAAACCACGAATGCCCATCAGGTCCGGCAAGCATAGACCCATGTTCGTACGTGGCTCCGAAATCCGTTCCTCCAGTGAAGCGCGTTGAATACTGGGATGTGATTCCTTCCGCGCCGCCGGTAGGGTGCCTCTGTCATTCGTAACGGGGTTTGCGAGGAACGGTTTCCTGCCCATCTCAACGTGGAGCCACCCAGCCGGCCTGCCATCCGACCCTCCAACATACATTCGAGTCTACGAGGCCACGTTCGACACGGGAAGTGTCGGGGAACGCTAGCCGAGGTGTAAACAAAATTCGACCGAAGGAATGGGCGCTGGGCGAGGAAGCGGAATGTCTGAGGACGTGTCACGAGGCTCGGTGAAGATTTTTCCACGTTCCTCCGAACACTCTTTTTGTGCTTCACCCACTCCATGCGGGTCTCCACGTTCGGCCATTCATCCTTTACTTTCGAAAGAACGACATACGAGGTACTCTATGAGAGAGCATTCTGCGTGCCTTCCTCCAACCACAAACTCCACTGGGCGGCAGTTCCAAGTTTTCGCTTGCCTCCGACCAGTCCCTCGGTTCTCTCCTCCCTAGTCGTGAGGCGTTTCCCGGAGAAAAATCGCTGTCAGCTCTGATTGTAGCCATGAAAATTCCGATGATTGACAGCCAATTTCAATGACAACCGCAATCCTAGAATATAATGCATACAGGCGCATTTAGGTCCGTAGCCCATACATTCAATAATGAATCTTACCGGATGCACGAGCGCTCGGAGTGATTCTGAAACCAGCTCCTCCTAGTTCCAAATAACTACATCCGTGTCGGGCTCGCGAAGGAGAGCCTCAACCCTCTGTTATTTATTGCTCGAGGCGGTTTAACTTCGGGGGAAAAAGAGAAAATCGTTCCCGACTCTCATTCTTCTAATACGCATCCGATTGTGGTTCATTCGAGGACAAAAACGTGTGCGTGATATGTCTCGCCTTGCAAATTGAAACAAACGAACACAGACCGACTGCATCCGAAAGAATGTATCTCCTAAAACGGAATCGCATGCTCTTACACGGCTGGGAAATGACGGAGAAAGAAACGCTCCGGGGCGAAAGCCTCTGCTCCCTGCTCGAGTGCGACGTTTGCCCCCGAATCCGGGCAGAGAAAAAGCTCTTATCTCTCGGTATCTTGGTCGCCCTCAGCGAACCCAACAGAAGTAGTTAGTCTCCACAAGCTTGCGGGATTCAGAGGCATCGCAGGTCACGGATTCCGCATCTTGTTGGAGAAGCCTGCCCCGAACTGAGTCGACTCTCGACCTAGCGAAGCGTCTTGCGAGACTCCACGAATTTTTCCTCGGAACGAGGATAGTTGGAAAATCCAAAGAATATCCTGAGCGAGCCGCACAGGCCTTCTAGAGGAGATTCAGGGCGCAACAGTCCTATCGGGATTAGATGTCGAGCTCTTCCTGTCATCCATGTAGATCCAAGATCATGCATCATCTCACCGCTGATCGATGCCGCGATGAGCTCGCACTGAGGTTCTTTCCGCTTCCCGAGCTCATCTCCGTCGTATCCTGCCCACCTCCATTAACAACTTCCCTCGGATCCCAAATGTTCGGAGCAAGCAGTTCGCAATGAGAGTTTCCGAGACTGACGAAGACAACCAGCGCAATAGGGAGGCCCTGACGTGTTCGTCCAGGGTGAATATTCGCCGCCTGTGATCGTTTCAACCACGTGTTCATTACGAGAGTGTATGAGGCTACAGCATCCGAGTCAACGGAAGGCGTTCCAAGGCGCTTGAAACTTTGCGAGAGAAGAAATATTCAAAGTAGAGTTCCCGTTCTTGCAGGCGGTCTGGTGAGCGCTGGACACTCGCGTACGAAAGAACTGCTCGAGGAAATCATCAAAGAGAGATCTTCGAATCTCCCGACACAGAATCGTATGCATCCGGAAATTGCATACGTGGAAGCGAACGCCACGTTCGCCATCAGTAACACAGGTGAGTTCAATAGTTTATTTTCGCCTCCACCTGCCCCGGATTGACAGCTTGGCTGTGGGTGGAAAATGGAGCTTCAACTGAGCTTAAGGTCCAGTCCCTCTGAGCCAGCTTGGTTCCCGGATAGACTGGGATCGCAGATCAAGGAAGATCACTGTACTCGGATGGGGCGCCACGGGAGTGCTCAGGCATTATTCATGCAGGCAAATTAGCTCCCGATTTTCGAAGGGCTCCGCTCGCGCGGACCGCCGCTGCGCACCTCGAGTGGACTGAAGCTCGAACGCCGATCTCATGAACTCCGACGACACACACAGTCAGTCGGTGGGAGCGATTCGTTTCCTTCGTTCCGCCTTCTAACGCTTCTCCAGCAAATTGACGTTGAAGCGATTTCGCTCCGAAAGAGGAAGTGGAGCGCATGTCTCGGACTCCCGAATCAGAGTTGAGGGTAGAGGCAGGAGTCGTGACCATCTGCCCTCTATCGCGGACGTTGACAGCTCTAACGTGAACTCCCCGAATCACTACAGACCCATGCGTCAATCACAGTGCTATAAGGGAGCGCGAATTGTTCGCCGCGGGCTCCGCGACGCTCTTGTTCAACACTGAAGAAGTGCGGGAAGAGAGAGTTCCCCGAGCAAAACCTCTCTGTCTGTTTCGGAGCAACTCGAACGGAGGAGAATCGGAAGGTCGAGAGGAGCGATGGAAGAGTACAAAACTTCATCCGTCCTGAATAAACAACCTAAGGCGCGCGAATCTTGTCGGCGGGTCCTTCCCTGGGGGAAATAGTGTTCGCTTCACGGCAAATTTCCAGTTTGTCCCCCGATGCACGGGGAAACAGGCGCGTTCCGAAAACTTTCGCTGGGATCGATAGAGGAATCTATATTGGGATGAAGCGTGAAAGTTGCGAACTCTCGATATCCGTTCGGAGACAAGCGTTTTGGATCCCATGCGGGCGATTGCTTTTGTTTCACGGTTCCGCTGGAATACGCAGCAGATCCCTCGGAGAGCCCGTCCCCGACTGAACAGACGCGATGTGCTAGATTGAAAGCTCGCCCTCTCACTTCTGCGTCCGTTCCGGAGCGTACGGCGGAGTTGTCCGTAACGATATGAGCGGAGCGTGCAGCTCTTCGATATCGTGCATGGACCGCGTTTCAGTTCCGTGCCTTGAAGCGATAGCGTATGTTGTTCCCTGGAGTTTGCACCGAGTGTGTGCGTGAATAATCGACAACTCACTGGGCGGTAATTGCAATGGAGGCTTCTCTTTCCGCGGAGAAAAAGCTGGGGTACAATTCACCGCGGACATACGCAACGCATAGAAAGCTCCAAAAGAAGATCGTACCGACGTATGTACCTTCGATATAAATTTTTTCAACGGATCCTCGGGAGCCTCAGATCTCATCAGCGAAACAGCTGCCTTCGGCTGTTCAAGGAAAATGAGTGGGGGAGAAAAAGTTCGGTTAGACAGATGTTGATTTCGTCTCCTGCGCCGTCTGGCGAGCCTTCCCGTGAGACTGACTGAGTGAATGGGACAAAGGATCGTCAGAGTTCCTCTTCTCGGGACGGCTTGCGAAAGATCAGAGATTTCAGGATTTCTCCAATTGTTAGGAGCAACATAAAAGATTGAGGAGCGACGGGAACAAGGAGGAGAAGAATAATGGAGCAAAGGGGGGGGGGCGCTCTCAATCGGCAATGTTCTGAAAACCGAGTGATGGAGCGTAAAGCCGTGTCCGCCACAGAGGACCTCGAATGGAATCGACGGCGGCTCTAATCGCAACGCAACAAGCGCACCGACCCCGGCCAGCTATCGGATATCTATTTATTCGAGAACGATGATGATATTGAGCACGCAATACGGCCCGCGGTTGAGGGAACCAGCTCGCCGGTATCCTTAGCGTTCTCGCAAAGGCGGCTGTCCGGTCTTCTGTGTATCGCTCACCCTCCCATCAATCAGCGGCGACCGAATGACGGTGGGGTGGAGTGATTCTATGTGTTCCTATCGAAGTGTTTTCGGGCCATGTCTCCACTCGAATTATTCCAGTTGAAGCTGCCGTGATGCGAAACGACTTCATCCCGCGATACGACAGTACGCATATGGAGTAATCAATGACAGGGAACAGATGATGATATGACACACTCCAGACCATCGGGGGAAATCAACGTATCCAGAGATGGGCGTTTGCAAAGTCGGCGCAGCGGTCGGCGGAGAAAACGTTGGGATGTTGAGACGGGGAAGAGAAGAACGGGAGGAGGGAACGACGAGAATACGCAATGGATGGTCGAGGCTTATTGCCCCGTCGAGTGAGGCAAACACTGAGTCGTTCGATCAGGCGGAACACGTACACCGCGGTTGTGTTTGCAGCGCGTCTTGCGGTGTTGGCCCATCACGATGAATATTGTTACCTCTCCCGGCGAGAATAGAGCCCTTATCGCGGACGTAAGTCTTCACATTAATCATCCTGCGCCCGCCTCTCGATCACGAGCAGGTCGACTTTCGATGAACTTGCCCCACGAATCGGGAAGAAGCAGCATTAGCTGGCCGGGTCAGACGAAGGTCCGACACCGTCGGCGCCGCAGACAGGGGCGATCGGAATAAAAATCATCAGGCGACCTATCCCCGAAATCGAGACGAGTTCTCGGGTTCAGATCCTGGAATGGAAATGAAGACTCGATAAATCCTACCTGGAGCCTCATTCCAGGATCTTTCCGATCGACGACATGCTCGCGGTGCGTCGAAGCTGCATTATAATGATATCACGATGAGTTCACTCTCAGTGCCTTAATGTGTTCTCCAAATCAGGAGATTTCCTCGGACACGATCGCGTATCGGAGTGAAAACTACGAAGTCGTATGAAAACCGGAACAACGGCCTCACGTTGATTCTTCCTAGAGTTCAGCGCACGGAATTCAGGACATCAGATTCGCGAGTTAGATCCTCATCTACGCCAAGTCAAGTACTTCTGACAGAGACTTCAACGGGATAGGGGTTAGGGAGTTTCTCCCGCGGAGCACCGCGTGCGACCTAGGGCTCCGGAGAGGGTGTCGCCGGAGTTCCTTATCCCTCCCGCATCAGATCAGGCGGCTCTAATTGCTGCCGCTACCCCTCTCCTTCCATTGCTGAAGTCTAGTCTTTGAGACTGTTCAACTCAGCTCCGCGTGGAAAGTCAAGAACGCCCCCGCAGTCAAAATGAATCGGAAAAAAATTGTTCCTGACCGGCTTAGGGTATCCAGCTCTATCTTGGAGATTCCCTCGTCGGATCTACCTCTAGCGTTTTAGCGATTCAGGCAGGGCTCGAGATGAATTCCCTGCGCTAGCTCGGCATATTTCCCTTCTCCGGACCGATACTGATTTTTTCGTCTTCTTCCTTTCAGCTTGCAGTCAGATAGGCCAGGGAGTGTCGGCTGTTATTTCGTCGTGCAGCGGGACTGTGCACGAAACTTTGAACAGCCTCTCGAAAAGCCTTAATTTGCCATACATCAACACAGCTCCCGACGTCGTTGATTCGGCGTTTCGCAGTCGGGCTGCCGAATCGGATGAGAAAGAATTTACAATCGTGCTAGCTCCATCGACTGCCAAAGCGACCGCCGATCTCATCCACAGCAATAAATGGAGAGACATTTACTTCATTTACGACAAGCCCGAAGGTGAGCGTTTCAGAGCGATGGGAGCACATGTCCCGGCTCGTGAATCAAACCTGTGCCACTGAGAATTATCGGACTTCGGAACTTGCGATTCAGACGGGGGGGGGGATTCTGGGATTTCCCCGAATTTACTATCTTAATCAATCACTAGCCACGTGTGTAAACATCAATCTATCGGTAGGACTCGACGAACTCGAACACATCCTCGCCGAACTGCCAAGGGACGCTGAAGTCGAAGTCAAGGGACTCCACCAAGTCACTTCGAACTCGTCCGCCTTGAATTACCTCCAGGAAGTGGAGAACGCGGCATGGGACGTAGAGAAACATTTTATTTTGGCGATGGATGTCAAAATGGCCAAACGAGTGGTGGAACTGGCGTATCGTAAGAAACGAGCGTATTCCCATTTCATCGTTCCAAGATTCGTAAGTTCGAGCCAATCAAAAGCAGAATATACGTCACTCTCGCTCAAGGGGAGCAAGAATATTCTCTCTTGTCGCCGGGGAATGATTTCAAGAATCCATGAATTGATCGATGAATTCTCTCCCTCTGTCAGACTGTGAAACAGTTCTGGTCCGACGTCAGGATGTTCGATCAGTCCACGGTGGCGAGTTTCCAAATCATCGACGAAATCGAGTTCAAAAACATGAAGAGCATGAGGGGCGGTGTGTCGACCCCGAAGAACCCTGAAGATGAGAACGTTAACGTGAGTAATCAGGAACCTTCATCGACTCTTCAAAATTAGGTATCAAGAGAGATATTCTGATGGGCATACCCTACCGAATTGATTGCTCAAAGACAATTCCAAACTTTGTACACGCACCCACAAGCGCGGCTTCCAACACGTGATCACACTTCCATGCTTAGCAAACACCCGCTGCCGACCTTAAAAAAAATTACGTATCGGAGTCATACTTGGGAGGAGTCCCAGCTCTTTCGCGCTCACCTCCGACAGAATCTCCCAGCGACCGCCCTTGTGGGGCATCGTTCTCCGATCGCGACCCGGGGAATCCTTCTCACATGCGGGAGTCTCTGAGGAAATCATTCGAAGGTCGCCAGGACCTCTAGTGATGGGTTAAGATCTGAAGGGAACACAGATCTTAATCGCGATGATTGCTAAGTGTAGAATCGCCTCGAATTTTTTAGCAAATCAGCTACTCAGGTGACTCGGACGAAAGGTTTTTCGCAGCTGATTACAGACGTTTCCAAGAATCAGTGTTTGATAATATGGAGGTAAGCCTTCTCGTTGTCCAACGGCACTGAAAATCACCTTTGAACGGCCAATTTCGATGCACCGCACTGCGCGTACACACGGAATGCTCTCACGAGACGAACCCGCGGCTTTTCCGCCCGGACACACGCAAGGCTCACCGTCTGCAAAGCTCTTTCAGCATCTTCATTCTTCTTCTCGTATGGAAATCCGTTTCTCAAGTCCATCTACGAACTCCCCAGGAAGAGGAGGCGTTCCTTATGGACGCCGGCCAACTTCTCGCAGAAACGGTCCAAGCCATCAGCAGGGAGCAACCGGTCGTCGCTGGAGAAATCTTCAAAGAGCTCTCTCAGATCCAAGCCTCGGTCTCCTGCTATCGAACTCCCCTGGAACCCTATGCGCAAGGGCGGACGATCGTCGAGCTCATGCGAAAGGTAGGTTTGTTGCTCATTGACACCCCGCCGCCAACCCCGCAGCTGTCCGGGACTTGTCTCGTTCCCGACATCGTAAACCGCCATTCGATATTCATAGTCCTCGTTTACAGATCCGCTTCAAGGGTAGCACCGGTCAGGTGAGATTCAACGAACGAGGCAGGCGGACCGAGTACCAGCTCAGCGTTGTGGAGCTTACCTCGAATTCAGAGGCAGAGAAGGTTTGTGTCGCGGAGCTCTCCGAACAAATATTCATTTTCTCGTAAACATGTCGGTGCCCGGATGACTTCGTCTCCGCAGAAGCGATTTCGACTCGGTCGATTTCGCCATGTCGTTAACACGCTCTGAATTTTTCCAGGTGGGTTCATGGAGTGATCGTGAGGGATTGCGATTTCTCAACGAACACGAACGACAAGCAAGACGCTCCCGAGTCAAGCAGGACGTGAACAAGAACATCATCATCACAACAATCATTGTGAGTCCGGGAAATCCCTCAAGTTTTTCCCCGGAAAACAAAGCCGTTGAAAGCTGTCCTATCCGATGACTCCTATCGCGCTGTCGAAGCTATGGGCAAATTCATCTCGGCGATCCCTCCATCCAATGGAATATCTCGCCCTGATACGAGAAATTCGGGGAGGAGAAACTTCCGCCCGGTTCTCATCGTGGCATTCCGCCCAGAATGGAATATTCAAATATCCTGGTGGATCATGCGGGGGGGGGGAGGTGGAGAATAAAACCGACCTCGCGTCTGACAGCGGACTTCTCTCCTCAGGAACGCCCCTTTTTGTTCTTCAAAGATGAAAACGACACCCGACCCCACATCGACAACGTGGACGGGTACATCAAGGACCTCATCGAACGTGTCATGCGTGACATTCCCGGTAGACCGCAATTCGATATTCACTTCGTGAAAGACGGCAAATTCGGCTACAAAGATCCCAAACAGGCCTCCGGGTGGAACGGGCTCATCGGAGAGGTGCTCCGCAAGGACGCCGATATCGCTATCGCACCTCTCACCGTGACGACCGAACGAGCGAAAGTCGTTCACTTCAGCCAGCCCTTCATGAGTTCCGGAATCGCGGCGATCGCACATAACGGCGCCGATGACCTCTTCAACATCAGGACTCCGTTCGCCTTCCTTCGACCACTGGACTACAAGATCTGGCTGTGCTTCCTCGGGGCGTACTTGGTGGTTGCTACGATTCTTCTGATAATCAACTTGATAAATCTGGCTGTCGCCACTCCTCCGGTCGACCCGCCAACACCATGCAGACATTTCTATAACTCGGTCTGGTACGCGTTCGGGATGTTCATGTCGGAAGAATGCAATAATTGCCGTCCCAAGTGAGTCGCAGGATATTTCGTCTTTCTCCCGGATCATGATTCTCCATCGCCGATTTACTGGGATAGATTCCAGGAAATCTCCGATGGATCCGGTCCATCGGAGGTCAGAAAGGGAAAAGCGACGAGCAGAGTTCTAAGTTCCTGTTTTCTTCAAGGTCCTTGGGTTCACGAGTCATCGGATGTTCTTGGTGGCTTTTCATCTTCTGCTTCCTTTCAATCTACACAGCCCAATTGTGGATCAATGAACCTTTTTCGCCCACTGGAGAGAATCTACCCAAGTGCACACGGGAGCTCCTGTATCAGAACGAAATTGAATACGGTCTGGTGCGGGGCTCTGTCAGCGAAGATTTCTTCAGGGTGAGTGCCTCATAGATTGAAATCAAGCACGAGTCCATAGAGCGATCTCAAGGAACGGAACTCAGTTTTCAGGCCGGCCGATTCCTTATTTCTAATTCACTTTACCTAGATATGAGGCGATATATAGTTTATAACAAAATATGTAGAAGATGATATATGACTATGATACAAAGGGGAGGTATCCTTACATAATTCTCCGTACAATTCGTCTATCCGCCGTCTGATTTAATAGTCGTCGGGATGTAGGCGGAGAGACGAAGAAGAATTGACGATTTTTTCCTCGCAGAATACGGACGACGAAGAATACAAAGAAATGTACAAGCGCATGCTCTCCTTCAACGACAGCGTCATCGGAAGTTATTCAAAGGTTCGTTTTGTCAGACATTCTCTTTCCCTCTGTTCGACATCCAGCGAAGTCTCTGAGTTATGGATTCACTATCCTGTACGAAGAACGCTCAGTTAGGAGAAAGAGATCAAAAAATCTCGGAAGAAAGAGTGCCCGGAGGACTGTAAGGAACGGACCACAGAATTAAAATATCAACGTTTTTTTTCCAGGCAATCGATCGTATCCGCAACAACTCGCGATTCATCGTGTTCGCAGATAGCAATCTCGTGAGATACACATCAGCGAGAGAACCTTGCGACACCATCCAGGTCAGCCCTTTCGCCCGCATTGCCGTTACAGGAAACGTCCCGGGCAAACAAGCCCGCATCGGGCGGCTCAGCAGCTTTTATCGGCCTATACGCTCACGACTGTCCGTTGGGACTTGCAGGTCGGTACAGATTTGCGACGTTCGCAGTACGCCATCGCAACTTCGAAGCATTTCGCTCTGCGAAGGAAAATCGATGAGATCATTACCTCTCTGCGGGACGAGGGATTCCTCGAGCACCTGGAGAGTAAATGGTTCGGGGAACAAGCCCTAGACTGTCCCAGTGAGACACCGGTCATCGCTCCTAGTTTTCTTTCCGTAAGTTTCTCTCCATTCGTCGAGGCTCCCTTCCCTCCTAGGTTTTCATCTCGCCGAGGTGAACCTCTGGTGAGGGCAATCTTTGGACACTGTGCAATCCCACAAAACCCGGATCAGAAGTGGATTCTGATCGCTTTGTCGATATGGGATCGACACGTGCCCACCCAGCGGGCCGCGGACGATTCCGCGATCAGAGCCGCCGACGAGAAGCAGCAGTCGTCTGCTCGTCCTACAAGCCGACTCTCGGGGCACCGAGCGGAGCTCCTCAAATCGATATCCATATCCATCCTGTATAATGACGGGGAAGCATACGGGTTAGGTCGAGTCCCCTACGTCGCTCGATCCTGTGGTTCTCGAGTCTGAGTTGCTTCCCCATCTTTCAGGGTCGGAAGAAATCCGAAGTTGCTCGACCACTAGGCGTCCGCCGAGTTTTGGGATGGTTCTTCATCTTAGGACTAGGATTGCTGATTGCGCTTTTCATCACGATCTGCGAGGTCTATTGCAAAAAACCGAAGAAAATCCGATCACCCGAAGAAATTGCCGAAAGGAGAGCCGCTCGAGAGGCTAAGAAAAACAAGAAGTCTAAAAAAGACAAGGCTGAAGAGGTCGAAACGCAACAGCTCACGGCCCATGAGGCGCCAATAGGAAACTCGCAAATCGATGATGGAGCGTCGACGAAACGCGATGACGCCACGCTGAAGAAGAGAGGTACGGACCTTCAGGAATTCAATGTGGAAATACCTAGAAACTTTCTCGACTGCTCCCCCCTTCTCTCTGCCTCCATATTGAGTCCGAATTTTGATCACGCTCCTACAAGGGAGGTCCCAAACGTTTTACGAGAATGATATGATTGTGCGTTTCTCTCACTCAGAGAACTTGAATGCTAGCGCTGGCAGCGTTTCACTGAGCGGCACCGCCGTGAGTCCGTTCCCGAGCGGAGGATTTCTGTGCAGGGATATAATTAGAGTCGTTCCCACAGGAATTCCGCGCGAGATGAAGATTGATGAGGAGTATCCGGCCGACGATGGAGGCTTCAAAAGGACCGAGTTGCCCCCCATCGCCGACGTGGAGCCCTTCACCGATACGGATTCCAGGTCAGCGTCTAGTCGTGAATATTTACGTAGAAGACAAAAGTTCACTGGGTCTAGACCCAAGAGAAATCTGACTTCTATCACGGAGCGGACGAGATGATGAGCTCTCGTTCACGTACCGTCCCGAATTGCCGAACACATCATGGTGTGTGAGCTCGTTGATCTGTTATGGGAGCTCGCGCTACATAGTTGCAAATCTAATATGGATTCGGACTCGACTCTTACCCTCGACTGTCTTCCCTGTTCCCACACTCGATCACGGTCCTATGACACGAAATCACTAAACCCATGATCTGAAGTAGCGATCCTCGCAGGTTCTCTGAGCCGGGCTGTTGACAGACGGGAGCATATCTTATAACGTCCCGAGGGATAGGACATCTGTTGATCGACTGTATATCAGTCTGGTTGATCAATTATTTAAATTGGGCAATAACTGATTCACTCGCCGTTCGATTGACTGTCAAAGCTAACTAACAAGTGGTCCCTTACGTCCCACTGGAGCAGTAGCACTGCCCCGTATCAATTATACCAGTAAAGGCACCTCTTCATCGTCGGACACCCGAGTCGTATCCATCTACAGTTGCTCCCTTATGTGAGTTTCGTCATCGACACTAGTGTGTCAAGTGCCGTCCGTAGACGGCTAACACTGCTTCACAACTGACCGATTTGACTGACTCACCATCAAGTGCCCTCGCGACACATTGCAAAAAGTCACTCTATACCTCTGTCCTCACTTTCCTTGAACACACCAACAAAAACCTGCGCAACTCCTCCGTCTCCGTGTCGGCTGCTTCTCGGTGAATAACGAATCCCCTCCAGAAACCGTCTCCGGATACCCTGTCCGGACGACGAGATCGCACTCGATATTGAGGGGATACGGGATCGCACCTTGGGGGCAGTCATATCTACGGATGAAATGTCCGTAGTGACGGCCTTCAATCCGCTATTCCCTGTTATTCCCTTGTAATCATCCGTTCCAGGGGAAATGATCTATGATTAGGTACGGGAGTGGATCTAAGAGCAGCGAGCCGGCTCTTTTCGAAAACTGTGCTGCGGGGAGTCATTCACGAAATCCGTCCCGTGCGGGAAGCTCGTCCGACATCATGCACAGCTGATCTCTACCCGATATTCTTCATTCATGATCTGCTCATGGAACAGATCACGTACAGCGAATAGTCACACGACCCAGGGAGAAGGTCACTCTTTTGTTTTTGTTTGTGTGTCTGCCTAAACTCTTCCGCGCATCTGAAGCTGCGACTGTCTGTATTCTTCGGTTGAGTCGTTGACCTGTTCACCCTGCGATATTTCCACGGATAAGGACACAAAAACCCTTATCCGTGCGCGTATTCATCAATTTCCGTTCATCGCGATCTGAATCATCCATTCTATCTCTAACTCATCGAATCATCCTCACCTTGCACCCATCGGGGTCACTATCGATGCCCTTGACGGCAGAGAACTCATCAAAGCATCATTCGGTGTTTTTTTCGGCCGAAAAAAAAATCTCGAGAGAAAAATCTCATGAGATACACGCTTTCGTTCGCTCATCTCACGCCTGACGTGGTCGTGCTTTTTGCATCAGTTGAGCTCGACGCCGGCGGCCTCAGAGTCGATGGTTGACGAGATAAATTTGATTGATCAATTTTCGGATGCTTTCTTCGTAGAATCTGCGGCCAGGTAAGCACACTGCTGGGATGTAGTTGCTATGGAAGGAGAAGAAGAAATTCTCGCTCTCGCTGCTGCTTCCGCTGCTGCTGCTGCTGCTGCTGCTAACGTCGGGTATCGCCACTGACTGCGATACCGCAATCCCTCTTCTGTTCTGCTTGCCTTCCGTCGACCTTCTCTCTGGTTCTCACCGGTTCACTTTGTTATGTCAAAAGTAGACTAGTCGTTGGGGATCCTTCCTGGCTGCTCTGTCGATCATTTGTCAGCATTTTTGCTTGGCACTTCGAGAGCAGCGGAATGACCCCCATGCGCAGGAGAAATCCGTTTTCGAGCAGTAACCACCAAATGCATGTCATCGAACGAAAGTCTTCACTCTAAAATAAAACGGCATCCGAGCCTCGGTCACATCAATGGCCCGACGGAGTTCCGGCCCAGAGTTCAGGATTATTCTGAATTATTGGAACATTCGATGCCGAGCCGGAAGACGAGTTCAATGACGTGTTTGGGTAATGTCTCGATGCTCTCTACGGCGAGTTGCTCACCTCGATCTCTTACAGGGACATCGTCCAGTCACCCTCATCGGGCCAGTCCGCCATGTTGAAAATGCAGCCCGCCATGGCACCAACACAGATGACTGCCCCCGTCGGCAAGCCGATCCAACAATTGCCATTCAACAAAAGAGTCATGTCTCCCGTTCAGATGCCGATTGTTCCACCAACTAAACCTCCATCTGCCCCGCGCACACCGTCTCCGGCGCCCGCGGGACCTCCCATCCCGGCGGCGACGCTGCCCAGTATGAGCCCAATGAGTGCAATGAGTCCCATGACCATCGGACCGCCTTCATCCTTCAACACAGGACCTCTGTCGCGGATGGAGCTCGAGGGCCAGCCCGAAATCAAGTCGATTGATCGTTCCCCAGCAGAAACTCCCGGCAGCCCGAGTCCTCCCGAAGATCGGATCGACCCCATCCTTGGAGCGCTGCCGCCACCGCCGATGATTCGACCGACGATTCAAAATCAGGACTCGATCGGTTACGAGAGTTCGGACGTTTAAGGGAGAGCGAGAACAGAAAAGAGGAGATAAGGGACCCGCATGACATCGTCCGGAAGATGTCCCACGGGATTTGAGGATCAGAGAGCCACGCGACTGTGGATATAGGATAGCGTCGGCTACATACATTTTAATATTTGAAAACCACCGATAAGTGTCTCACCTCTGTCTTCACCTATTTCCCTTCGCTCGTCATCGTTGCGTCTCTGGGCATCCTTGTCCTGGAGCGCCGATGATGGGCATCGGGAACTTTCGAGAGAAGTTTTCAAGACGGTGATTCAGGATTCTCCGTCGATTTGCAATATGAGCTCTCAAAACTCCTTCTATGTTGCCGAAATCAATTCCGATGTTTATTGCGGGAATGATCACTAGGGTGAGAACTCGAACGTTGGTCTTTGTTGAGTGGAAGAAAGCACCAATAATAATATTCGAGCGGAGAGATCCTCACTTGACGAGCCTACATCAGATTCTCATGGCTTATGTGATTGATCGCTCTGCCGCCCGGAAAGAAGCGACGAACAAATTTCTGATCACACCCCATCGAAAAGCGAAGAGTCCCGAGATTCTGGAAACTTTCCTGATCGAGGCGGCTCATGGGAAGAACCTCTTAACCTATACATAAACGATTCGGCGGATTCTTCTCGCCAAAAGGAGGCGTTCCTTGTCTCTTGTCACGCAGTGACTTCTGATTGTGATTTAGTGGAGAAATTCGAATCTTGGAGAGATATAACTCGGGGATTTCTCCGTACCTAAACTTCGAGAGGGATCATCACCTAACTTACAAACGCTGTGAAATTTTACTCAAGTCGTAGACTGATGGAGTGGAAACGGAACCCGATCTCACAGCCTTGCTATTGAGGCAGAATCCTTGTGCTCAATTCATCGGCCCACACTCCCAGCCAACTCTATCGAATCCCATACGAATTCAAATGAACAAATTTTGCGCGTACATCGTCAGTCATTTTCCCCCGCTATGGAGTCCTCTCCTGCTCGAGCGCGTCGGAAGATCCCATCGGCGAGAAGTGCAAGGTCTATCTTCTCAAAAATCCAAGAGATGTCTCGGAAGAGACGTAAAACTCATGTACCGTGGGGAAACCTCTCAATTACTTAAGCCGGTTCGGGTTCAAATGGTGCTCCCATGCAAAGCAGTCTTAACTCTTGTGACCGTGTGGAATTCCTCTCGAAATCTCTTCATGAAATCCAATTTGAAAGGATGAGACTTAGGAAAGCTCAATGCTCCTTTGCTCCTAGGCGATGCTCTCCTGGAAGATTTTCTCTTCCCCAGACGAGACCTTCGTCCCAGAATCAGGAAAAAAACACGTGTCACTTGACGTTATCCAAAGTTCTCGCTCTTTCACTGCCATTTTGTAATTAGTGGATATCATAGAAGCGCTGCGGAATGCGGTGTCATCATTTCATGCATATATTGATCTCGAAATAGTATTCCGAGATGGCTTTTCGCGGATCAATCTCGAGTGTCCTCGCCGTCAGCCCGAGGGAGGGCTGCAGACTTACATCAATATGTCCCTCTTTATAAATTGTTCCGATCAAGCTCCTCAGACTCGAATGTTGCGGACTATCCTCGCACGGATCTCTTGAAAGCATTCTCTCAGGCGGTCGGTGCGAAACTGATTGAAGGCAAGTCATTTTTGTGTGAGCTTCTTTACTACAGTCGTAGCGCAATCGCCTATGGTCCCTCTAGAACTTAAGCCCTGTGTTATGATCTCGAGATGTCGTGGATTTCAAAGATTTAAGTGACTCTCGTGACAGGCATGGGTTAGAAGGCTGCGTCCATCTCACCAGCGGTTAGTGTCCTTGTAATATATCTATCCATAGATCCTGTATAAACTCTAGCTACCCTGACTCGTTGGGCCCGGTCGGATTCTTTGATGAGTTCCCTCGTGTTCAATCATCTCCGAAATTACGGGTCGAGGAACGTAAATCAAGCTCAAGCGAGGCAAGCCTGCTCGAGAGAGGCTGTCCAACTTCTATAGAGTCTCGAATTTCCTTACTATCATCGGATATCTCAGAACGACTCTCGACAATTAATCGACATGAGGCTCAAATCTGGTTCCAACCAATTGATTTCGGATCACTATATTCAACGCGGCTTGTCTCAACCATAAGACGAAATTTGGTCGTCGCAGATTAATGCTTACGACTACAAGTCATCAGTAGAGACGTACGGCCGATCGTTCGGCTCGACAACATATAGTGGATAAGAAATATTTATGCGGAAGCTGAGCGAGACTTCCTGGTGTAGTTGACATAAATGTACTCAATAAGGAAATAGATTGACGTTGATTCAGCTGCCACCGATCTTACGTTCATTATGGTACGGACGAGGAATTCGTCACAAGCAAGCTGTAGAAAATGCCCTCTACATCTATTCTTGAATCCTGTGGATTTTCATCTTCATTCGACGTTGGAGGATTTCCCGATCCGATCTTTCGGGGGACTTAAAGATGGTTCCTCCCGTGGAACCCGTCCCGGTAATTTAACTTCGCCAGGTAATCAATTGTAAGTAGGTAAACTTCTTCGGCTCAAACTCAGGTGAAGCAGTTTCACGGACACATGATATCGTCTTTATTCACGAAAACGTTCACCTTCTCACATGGTGTGTCTATGACGGTGATGACGAGATAGAAATTTTTCACGGATTCAGTGTAATATTACTAAAATCATCATTGACTGATTGGTCGGATGAATGGCTGATTGAGAGAACGAGCGAATGAATGAAAGGATGATGAATAATCTCAAGCACTGTAATCACAATAAAGCACTGAATTGTGACTATCGCCGCATAAGGCCCTGCTGAGCAACGCGCTAAGTCTTCATTTATGATGAGCCTCCATATTTTCGAGAGCCAGACTTGTGGCTCTCGAATGATTATCCGCCGTCGATCGGAGGAGAATTCTTCCAGAGATCATTCTATTCCTCTCTCGACTGATTGTGCCCATCTGTCATTAATAGTCAGGACCAAGCCCGCGGATCCATACCCGTTTCCGAACATTAAGTCACTCGCACCATCGACGCAGCCCGTTTTCAAATCAGCTACGGAGAACGACGATGAGGTTGCGATTTCCCCGCGGCGTCTCGCGATAATATACTCACCTAATGGAAGCAGCACATGTGACAGTGCTGGGCGCTTCGGAACGGCGGGAAGGAGGATCTTATTATTCGAAAAGTCTGATGCAGACACCGCGTACCCGATCGCCACATTCTGCTGATTCGTAACGCCGGCGCCGCACAGCCCGAGCTACAACTCTAACTGCGATATTCGAGAGTCTTCGAGTCCCACCAAGAATATGGAAATCAATTACCATGATTCCTGATATTCTCGCGCTCCCGATCCGCCAACCTACCGAGAAGCTCTCGGAAGTAACTTGAGCAGTCCGAAGAAGCCGCTCCGATGAACACTCGTTCTTTGTTTCATTTCTCCGAAGCTCACTGCGTATCCTAGGCTATTCGACCGTCAGCAGCTCTCAACCTCGGCAGAAAGTACCGAACTGCTGTCAAAAACCTCAGCTCGCTCTGATTCTCCCAACAGTCGGAGTCTACGACCTCGCGAGGTCACCCACCGGGCTGACTGAGTCTTTCCTCGCGGTGTAGCTGCTTCCCGCTCTGAGCAGTGAATGAGAACAGCGTGTTCTCGCACTTGCCACCCCGGCTATCTCAACGTATCACAGTTACATAAAGCTGTCACCCGATGAGACTTCGAGAACGCTCCTCAAGGTCGCTCGTGAAGAGCCTCCCCGCCGACGCGAAATCCCATGATTTCGGGGTATCCGGAGACCGACGACAATGATCATTCTATGACACGGATCATGCACGTATTCAGTAATCGATAGTACCGGGCAGTATTCCCGAGTCATAAGCAGCTGGGCCTGAAACTCAAACTTGCTCAGAATGGAACCGGATAAGATGCCTCACGAATCACAAGCTGATCGAATCACAGTCGCTACCTGGTTGCTACTCTAGGTCGCGGGCCACCTTGCCCGCTCGGTGTATGTTTGCAGTATCGTTCGGAAAGGCTTCCCTTCTCGTTGCCGGCGAGCACTTTTGAACGGGTCATGAAGACTCGACCTACAACTGAGAGGTCAGCAGACGTCTTGAATAGCGCGCAGAGCTTGACTCTGAATTACCATTCCGGATGACATGTACCCTCCGCAGAAGGTCCCGCAAGTAGCGCGGATAAATATATTTATTGAGTACTTAGGTGTTGCAACGCTTCTCTGGAGGCGGATTGTGTGGTTCAAGGGTGACCGTACTCCTATTTCTCGCGGAATCGATTCAATGTTTGCGGACGATTGCGTGTCCTGGCTGAGAGCGGTCAATGACAGGGCCAGGACAATCTCTCCCCTCGCAGAGGTATTGTCCTTTTGTCAGCCTGATCCCTCGAACTTACAGCTAAGCCCCAGACAAAGATGACGTGTCGAGGTGATGGGCGTTCACCCCCCGGATATTACTCGGAGTTAAAAATATGAAGGACACTCTCATGTTAGAAATTTGATTCGCTATTCGAAGATGATCCCCCAAACCCTGGGACTTGTAGTTTCCGAAATGCCTCCCAGCGATAAGCTCTCTTGCGGCTTCTGGAGACTATTCCGTGGCCATCTGATTTTCCGCATCGGACTAGGCAGTGTGCCGGGAAAATTTATTGGAGGAGTCAACACAAATCGCAGTTCGTCTCCCTGCTATGTCCCACTGTGTGTCCCGGAACTCAGAGTCCCGGGGTGGAACGGAAAATCGTGCCGAACTACCGTGGGAGGAGATCGGATCGCATCGATTTGCAATTAAGACTCGAAATATTCTGGACAGATGAGATATATACATACGGTATGAACATTGGCGGTCTCTCTCGCTTCGTGATCAGGTTTCGAAGACCGAGGCTATTGTTGTTTTTCAACTGGTCACCGAACGGAACTCTCGCGCGGCACGTTCTCCGGCTACAATTCTTACAGGATAAGTCGGTGTTTATGGGCTCGGCTTCGGACCGGCTGAGCCTTGAACCGTGGCCAGATAGAAATTTCTCGGACGAGCCTTCAAAGAGAGATCGCATTCCTCTCCCGAAAGTCGAACGAAAGGTGCCTTATGAATGACACATCGATGTTCCCTCGAGTTATTTCCCACTCAGCGGGATCTCCCCGTAAAGTCTGAACATTTTGAGATTCCATTGAAGTCGGTGCTTGACATATTTTTGAATCGTCCTATTCTGCCCCACAAGAAATCCATGATATATTTTGGCTCCAAGGAACACTCGAAATACAAATCTCCTGCGGGTATTTTCGAGTTGTCAAGGAGAGTGAGCAATCGATTCAGGCTGTCTTCCTCACGACGGGCGTCTCAGTTTTCAAATGTCAGCCTCTCGGGATATTTGACGCGCCTCCTCGTTAGGGGACACGATGGTCTCAACAATCGTTGTACGCGGCGAGTCCTCAGGATCGACATGAACGGAGCATTCGGCTCCTCACCTCTCGGGGCTGTCGTAGGCGAGCAAGGCGCCCTGCATAGAGAGATATGAAACGATTGTACGTTCATGACATGCTTGCTTAGTCTGAAAGTTGAAGAGCCTCCTTGCTGCAGCTGAGTGGGTACTCCCCGAGGAATCATCAATTCTCACAAGTCTTATCCCGCTCGGGAGCGAGGGAAAAATTGTAGGATACTCTGCAAGACTAGGACTTATCTGTGGACCTCCGGGTCTGGGCGGGTCGGTCGCCCTATCTAGATCATGGAAATGAGTTCCTGTGCAAGGCTCCTGATAGATTCAACGGAGTTGATCAGGTCTCTGACTTGAATCGCGGGCGGATTGTGTGACTCAATTCACGTTTGCGCTGCGAGGCGCAACGATTTTCTGAAAATACTAGCCGCGGAATTCCCGAAGACGCTGTCGGCTTGGACGGGAGGCAGTCGCAAGTCCCTTGAGAGGTGCGCGGTCCTGATTTGAACTTTTCCCGCCTCCCGAGCTCAGAACACAGCCAGATTTTGGCTCGAGAACCGTTGTTTTCATTCGGGAAATGTAATTTTTGAGCTTCGTCATCGAGCTCGGCCAGCATCGGAGCCGAACTCAAGCCTGTGTCTGACAGCGATCGTTGAGGCTTTTCCACGCACAGAAAGACGTCCGCACCGAGCGGGTTTCTCTTTCGCGCGCTTACCCTCCTCCGAGTTGTGACCCTCTCCGTGGGGCTCTGGAGACGCCTAACGTGAGTTTGACTTCGTGAGCCTTCAGCTGTGCTCGTTGACAAACTGTGCTTGGAAAGCCCTTCCTACGGACTCGGGACGCAGAGAAAAGGTTGAGAGAGCCGCTTCGAAAAACCGCTTTTCCGAACATTTCGTAGCCTTACTGGTGAATCGAGTCTAGCATTCGAACAGTTTTTCAGTCGTTCCGCCACTCGGTCCGCCCGTCGGTCAATCCGTCAGTTGATCAGTCAGTCACCTTGAGCGATGTCGCATGATGACCCCTAAAGTTCCGGAACGAGCGACAGTAGCCTGCATCTGCTAGTTGTATCGGAAACATACTTAGAGAGAAATGGGCGGAGCGTACGTAGATGCTGAAACTTTTTCGCTGCTTGCCAAATGGAGAGAGAGCTGCGTAGATCAAAAACCGTGATACAACTGCCGAATACTATTTTATATCGAGCTGATCATCACTTTGCTGTCATTGGCTTGGCACTCTATCGCTTACGCACTTGAGTTCTCGCACAGACACAGTGGAGGAAGCGCTCGAACGAGAAGTCTACTGTTCACCTAGGCCTTCACCTTGGCTTGACTCCGTATGCTCAACTCGACGCGGTTCGAGGGAAGGCGCACCGCGTTCGAGAGCACTATCCGGAGACCGTTTCCATTGGAAAGCACGCGGATCCCCGGAGCTACGACCGGGGAAGCCATTTCCAATCGGTTGCTTGTGCCGCATCCCGACACTCCGACATTTCGCTGCGATGAGCGTTGTTCCATCATTGACTCAAAATCGATCGCTATTTCCGTGGATCGTCTCTCGGGGCTTATTCTGAATCCAGACCTTCTGATTCACCTTGCATGACCTTGGAAAGGCGTCGCTGCCAAATGCATTAAAGGCTCTGGGTATCGTCCTTCGAGGACTTCGAGCCTTCGCTAAATATAGGATATCCTCCGTCGGAAGCACAAGCTTCGGGACCGCGATCCGCTGTCTCGAGCGGACTCGGTTACAATTCCTTTTCGGAGCCGAACCGCTAATCGATCTGCCTGAACAGATCAGAAATTCCGACTAGACCCTCCGCTCACCCTGTCGCTCCGCACACAAATATATGAATTCCCCACCCGCTCTGGAATCTCGTTGTGCTTAATGGTGAAATAGTTACACTGGGTGTCAACGCGATGCTTACCTCAGGACGCGGGTTCGCGCACCGAGCCACCCTTTCTCGGTCCCGGTTACGATCGCGCGCTCAGAGAGAGGGTTTCCCGCAGACTATAAGAGTCTTGAGGTCTGAAAGGCTCTCACTCACGGCTTCCTTTCGTTAAAGGTGTACGACTTCGTATCCAACAATGGTTGACCAGGCTATCAAGGATAAGCTCGAAGCTGGCTTTGCCAAGCTTCAAGGAGCCGCGGACTGCAAGTCTCTGGTGAAAAAATACCTCACCAGGCAGGTGCTCGATGAGCTCAAGGATAAGAAGACGGCTATGGGAGCGACCCTCCTCGACGTCGTTCAATCCGGTAAGTTTTTATTCGCCCAAAGAGCGCCGGTAGAAAGAGCCAGGCATAACGGAATGTCTTCCGCTCGAGGAAAGACGAAGTGACACGGGAACCCTCGGTGTTGAGCTCGTCCATTGAAATTTCACCCATCGCGATCGGAGTGAATTAGCTGTAGTTGCGAGATCCCAACAAATCCGCGCGGAGATTGTCCAACAACGCAGCTGGGTTTTGCCTTATCTACTTCGGTCAATACGTGGTGTAATTGACTCGTTTTCAAGGACACGGAGGAGTTGGCCTTACGCCAGCGCCGAAAGGGACTTGCAGACATTTTCCCGGGCTGAGTCCCCGGGCTCATGAAATGACGGGGCCAGTCGCTCTTTTTTTCGGGATCTGACATTATCGTTTCGGTATTGTCTGGAAGGAACACTCTCTTGTGGATACGGCATTCCGGTGGACTCTCCGTGGGGGCTTTCCTGCTCCGAATCGGACAGAAGAGGGAAATTCTTTCCACTTCCTAATAAAATATCAGTGCTCCCCTACGAGTTTCCCGGGAGGCGAGTGCCGATAGCCGATCTGGGCTCAGTAACAATAGTTACGAATCGGAATCAACATCAGCGGATATGCGGTGAGCGGCGGTTCTTGGTGTGTTGGTCGACAAAGAGAAAGAGCCGCAGATCTTTTGGTTGCTTCAACCGGTAATGTGTCACAGTCTCCGACCACCTTATATAGGATCAGACGAGTAAACTATATATAACCAGGAGACTCTCGAGACACATGTGCATGCTCTCGGCTTCCCTCTGAGTGCCCTCTCTCTTAGTGGTGGAATTTTCGTCCGCCTGTCAATTCCGAAGCGTCTTATGTGAAGCTCTCCATCTCGTCTATGAGAGAAATCCCGAAAGAAATCAATAATTCAATTAAGAGAGATATCGTCTAACGATAGATTCATTGAAATCCAGGATACTCCGAAAAAAAGAAGAAAGAAGGTTGCATAATGAATAGGAAAAAAAACTTACTCCGTTGAAAAAATTCCAGTATATTACCTGGATATGTCGCTTTCTCTAACGTGTCGGCGCTCCCTCGTTCTAGGCATGGAGAATCTCGACTCGGGAGTCGGCGTGTACGCTCCCGATGCGGAGTCTTATAAGACTTTCGCTCCGTTGTTTGATCCCATCATCGATGATTACCATCAAGGGTTCAAGCCCACCGACAAGCACCCCCAATCTGACTTCGGAGATCTCAACCAGCTCGTCAACGTGGATCCCGAAGGCAAATTCGTTATCTCCACCCGCGTTCGTTGCGGTCGCTCTCTGCAGGGCTATCCTTTCAACCCCTGCCTCACCGAGAACGTGAGTATACGGATAAGTGACCAACCATAATTCGATTCGAGTTGAGTCAATCCATGCCGTCCAGAACTGGATGGAAGTTTTCGCAAAAGTGTCACAGATATCCTTGTGCCTTGGTACGTTCGCCTCCGGGGGAGTCGCAGTTTTTAGACTCGTTGGATCGATCAATGACAACAGTTACCCAAGGTCCTGGCCGTGGATAAACCTAATGCGGATGACTCGATATCTGACCAAGTCAAAACTAGGATGTGAGGGGACTCCACACACACCTCTCTAGGCGGCGTGGCGTTCTGTTCCTGTTCAATTCCCAAAACGACCGGGGGATGTTCTCTGTGGGATCTCGATGCCTCTCACCGATGATCGATGACGTACTCAATGTTCTTCCTTCCAACAGCAATACAAGGAGATGGAGGCGAAGGTCTCTTCTACCCTGAAGGCTCTCGACGGTGAACTCAAGGGAACTTACTACCCCTTGACCGGAATGGACAAAGCCACCCAACAGCAGTTGATCGACGATCACTTCCTCTTCAAGGAGGGCGATCGCTTCTTGCAAGCTGCCAACGCTTGTCGATACTGGCCCGCTGGCCGTGGCATCTACCACAACGATGCCAAAACTTTCCTCGTCTGGTGCAACGAAGAAGATCATCTTCGCATCATTTCCATGCAGAAGGGAGGCGATCTCAAACAAGTTTTCGGTCGTCTTACTGCCGCGGTCAAGGCCATTGAGGCTAAGCTGCCTTTCTCTCGGGACGATCGTCTTGGCTACCTGACATTCTGCCCCACTAACCTGGGGACAACCATCCGGGCCTCCGTGCACATCGCTCTGCCCAAGCTCGCCGCCGACCGCGCAAAGCTCGAGGAAATCGCCTCTAAGTACTCTCTGCAAGTCCGCGGTAAGCTGACAGAGTATTTCTCTTGTTATCGAATTCCTCCCCAGAATCGTAGGTGTCTCTTTCGTCGTGTCCTTTTCCCCGAGTTTGGATTCGACCTTATGGTTCTTCCCTAATCCTCAGGAACCCGTGGTGAGCACACCGAGTCCGAAGGCGGAGTTTACGACATTTCCAACAAGCGGCGTATGGGTCTGACCGAGTTCCAGGCCGTCAAGGAGATGCAGGACGGTATCCTTGAGATGATCAAGATGGAGAAGGCTGCCGCCTAAGAAGGACACCGTTCTCCTCCCAAGTATCCTTTCTCGGAAGGGCCGAGTTTCGCTGCGATGTGCTAGGCAATGCTAACGTTCAACACACTGCGCTGTTCACGATCGTCGCTTTGCAACTTTTCGCCGCTGTCCGACGTCGTTGCTCGCTCGAGCTCCGACAGCGAAGCAGTTTCTTTAGGTGTGACGTCGTTCCAGAGTTGCGATCGTAGCGAATGAGTCATGTTCAATAATTCTGATCGATTGATCGATCGTCAAATATTCGACTGATCGATTGGTCGATCTTTCTGATTGGTCAAAATCGTTTTTTCCCGTTGGTGAATCCTTTGAAACTATAATTCCTACTGTCATCATTGGTATGTTGATGCTGATCGATACGTAGCTCGTTTAAGAGACGACAAAAACCCGAACGGGTGTCATCGAAGCACTACACACGTTCGAGTCGAGGACCCAGACATCAGCCTACTGTCCTTAGTATAAGGCCTTATACGTAAGGTGCAGATGATGTTTCTGGGCCGTCTAAGCTCAATCAACTTTGATAGTCACCTATTATCATTATTTCGGTACGCGAGATGATAATAAATACAACAAACGATTAATACTGATTCGGACACTTCATTTCACTCCTCGTTCCTGTGTTTCCTCGTTCTGCTGTGTGCATTTTTTCTTTAGCGCTGTCCTCAGCCATCGCTCATCGCATCCGGTCGGGATCTGCTTCCAGAGTTTTTTATGGCTCCGATTTCCGGTCGTGGTGTCCGGGTGCTCATTCTACAAGGCAGGGATAAGCTCGCTCGGGCCGTGCGATGGGGTCCGTGGGCAGACTTTCTGTGCAGGTGATTTTCAGATAAAAGGATCGAGGCTAGGGACGAGACTATAAATCCCTGAAGCCGCGATCCTAGATCGGCGCCCTCGACTCATACTGGAGACCTCTTCTCTCGCGGTGGCCGACAGATTGAGCGGAGGAAAGGATCGCAGGTGATCCCAATGCTCAATTTATGCCGAAGGCCACCGTTGTGTCCTTCGATGAATGGATTCATCCCGCTGTACAAATATCTTGGCCGAGGGCCTCCAATAAGGCGATCTGTGAATTGTTCACCGTCCCCTATCAAAGAGAGCCTTCCCCGTTGGATAAACGCACAGCATCCGTCCCAGATCCCATGGTCATGAGCTGCCATAGTGTAAAATGCCACCTCGGCGGCTGGCTCTGCTTATTGTGCTCGCTGCCGTGTCTGATTCCATTTCTGTCACCCTAGACCACAGATCAGGAAGAGTCAAACGCGTAAATTGGAACTCATCTTACTATGCCGGAAAGTTCCATGTTTGCAAGCCCATGCGCATATTGAATGCAGTGGAGAAGATGAGAGCCCAGAAACAGGCAGTCGACGCATTCCGACAATGCGGTTCAAGAGTCTTCAACGTCGCCGCGTATAAGTACAAATTTCCGTCTTTCGGTGAGTGGTCTCGACATCCACCGAATTTCGTCCGGTACTAGCACTATTCCCCACAACAATACGAGGATATGGCGCGGGCTCTGCCTGATTTTGCGAATCCAGCGAGATTCGGGGAATTCGACGGGGGGCGAAATTAAACCAGTTCCGACTATTTGCAGCTATTGCGTTGGTCTTGCGCACCTTCTGTTTTTTGTACACATTTGTCTTCGCCTACTTGGCGAACGATGGCGGAGTCATCATATCCCCGAAGACCGAGTCTAAGACGCTAAGAGCCTTGTTCCTGCTTACTAGTGAAGTCTTCACCAGAACCGAGAATGTTCTTATCGTCAGACATGGTAAAGGAGAGTATATCGTACCCCGAGCCTTGATTGATGAGAGCACGACATATTTCTTCCGGTGCATTCTACCTGGCAAGTTTGCCGACTGGATCGACGGCGACTACGCCAAATATGCTTGTTCTCACCACGAAAGAATGTTGCTCTAATCCACCGATCACCTCCGGTAATCCGATTCCCTGATCTCATTGTTTGTGGCCACCCACACCCCTGAAAAAGCTTCGGGGAAGGCAACAGATAGAGAGGAACCCCAATTTCCCATTCTGAAGCTCTCTGATTGCTGGGAGGAGGGGAATGGATATCTTTGCATAAGGCGACTCTCCTCGACGTTAACTTCAGGATATGGATCATGTGCGTGGAGCGGAGGAAGCTCACGCCACCATGCTGAGAGGAAAAAAGACGAGATATTGTGTCAACAAGAAGATTCGAGCCTCCTCATTCGGGTCACAGGGTGTGTGGCGAGTAAAAGCAATCGAGACCGAAATTCGCCCACGGCAAACCCCCTGGGGGTCGCGCGGGTGGGCAGAAGTGATTGTGAAATTCCGTGACGTTTTCACCATGGAGGAGGATTCGATTCGAGGCTCTGACGATCATTTTTTGCTGTAGACAGAACAGTTCTTAAATTCTTCTCTTGTAGAGCGCCGTCATGTTTATCGGAGGAAAGCTGATGGAGCTGTTCAAAGCGAGGAAATCGATCGAGCGCTACCAAGAGCTCGATGCGCACAGCTGCATTGAAATTTATTCAATTGAAGCGTGCCCGGCCGCGCTGCGCTGCGGCTTACATTGTATCTATATGAATGTTTATGCTAAGATCGTGACGAACAAAATCTAGAAATCAGTGGCGTTGTCAAGATCTGGCCATTCCCAGCTCGTCTCTTCGCTTCAATAGAACTTCCTCTTCCTCGATTCTTGTCCCTCAGTATCCGAGTTTCTTCTCTCTGCTCCAGAACCTCTGATCTCTACCCGTACTTAATTTCGCGGTCACGATTTCTGTTTTTTCCCGCTGCTCCACACATTCCCTCTTCTATTCGTCTCCCGGTCGCCCTTCAGGCTCCCTCTGGTTTGCTCTTCAGAATTGGTTCTCTTCCTTCACTAACCCTTGACTTTTTCACATCTTCCCCCACTTCCCTGTGTCCTCCCTTCTCCTCCTTACTTTCCTCGCTCAACCGTCTATCCGCCACCCCCCGATCCTCTCGTCTTCCCGTTCCCCTCTTATACTTCGATCTCTCCTTCTTCCACACTATTCTCACCTTCGTGTCTCCCCTCTCTCCGCCTGGATCAGATATTTCCCCATTTTCTTTCTCCTCCTCGTTACCCTTGTTTCCCCCGGCTTTTCCCATTTCTCCACTACCCCGATTCTTCCCGTTCCTCTGCTGCTCTCAGTTTTGGCTCCCGTCACTCTCATTTCCTCGTTTCTATTCTCCTCCCGGATCTCCTCAATTCTCCCAATTGTTTGCTCAGTCCCTCTTCTTTCCACTTACCCTCCTCTCCCCTCTGTCGTGTGCTTCTTTTCCGAGTCACTCTGTACTCCCGCACACTTCGTCCGTTTCTATCATTTCATACTTTTCCCTGTTTTCCCCGTCCCTTCGCGTATTTGCCCCGCTACTCGTCTACTCTCAGATGTCCCCCATCCTCCCGTTACACCCTTTTCTCATTTCCCATATCTCTCCAATTTTCTATCCACGTTTTAATCCCCTCCTCTGCTCCCGTTTCTCATGATATCGTAAGCGTTTGCCTACTCTTTTCCCGTTCTCATCCCCCCCTGTCTCACACATTCCAATCACTTCTCGATACCTGTTCCCGCTCCCTCTCCCTGAATTTCTGCTATTTTTCCGTCCCTGTCATTTTTCTCTTCTTTATCTTCTTTACCTCGTTGGTACTTCTTTCCCGTGCCTCTTCTTAAGCACTTTGGTCCTTCTTCCTCGTTCTTCCTCTGCTCTCGGATCTCCTACTATTTCTCATTCCTCTCGTTCCCCATGTATGTTTCTTCCATTCTTCACTCCTTCCCTATTCTCCTCCTAGCCTCCCGTTTTTGATTATTGTCCTCGTCGACCTCCTAATCAAGAATAGAGGAAGATGAAGAAGAAGAAATAACTTGAGAAAGATTTTCCCCTGCTCTGAGGACAACTGATAACCGTTACCAGCCCGCACTGAGGAAACTATTCTGAAAATGATTCCCCACCCAGAAGTGGGCTCCAGAGGACCGTTCCAAAGGAGCCTGAAAACAATCTTCTGTTCCGATAAACTCAATCAGGCATAGATTAGAAGCAGCTTGAAATCAACTCAGAGACGGAGAGCACCGAAAAATCACGATCTCGTGCGCCGAGTAGGTACGCTGCTAGAACGTTACGCATGAGGCGCCCATTCTGGAGGAGCTCTTCTACCCATTCCGAAGGAGCCGAAGAATCGAGATCAGGTCTCCGTAGTGATTCATGAGCAGCATCGAGCATCGTCATCCATCGACAATAACAACGAAGTAGGCAAGAATCACGTAAAATCGTTGAATGTTTAAAATCTAGAAGCGGAATCGTCGATCTCGTGTGCCGGGGGGGTACCAGGGAAACTACTGAAGGTCCTCTTAAAATATCTAGAGTATGTTTTCAATATTAACCGAGTCCATACGACACAACGATTTTGTGGACTTCCATTTTTATATAGATAGATAATAGATAATAGATAATAGATAATTCATGAAGCGTCAGAACGATAGCGAGTTGGAGATTCGAAGGAGTCAAGGGACGTCCTCTCTTGTGAAGGAGGCGGTGTGTCGTGCCAGATAAGGTAGGCTCAGGCTCCGAAATCGCACTTTTCGAGTCTCTCCCTCAATATCAGCAACTGCCTTTGCAAGGCTGATGTCCGCCTTGTTTCTCTTTGATAAAGCGCTCGATAAGTGTGATCATCGGATTCGTCTCTCTGCGTTGCGCCAACATTCGCACCCTCAGAATCGAAGCTGACTCGGTCCTGCAAATTAGAGGGGAATTCTGGTTTAGTACCGTAGGGATCTCGTTCAGTCATCTTGACGCCGCATCTGGTAGCCGTATCGCGTCAAGTCTACGAAAACAAGCGCGTCCCAAACTTGCCTCGTCGGCTTCCGTAAAGGCGACGAGAGGTAGACAGCGAGACCTCTGTTGTTTTATTTTTCCGGACTTGGTCCTGATGGTTTTCACGCAAGAATACTCTTCAACGTAGGCGACTCGTTGACCATTATGGAGGAAGCTGTCTTCAACCGCAACAGTAACCTGAGGGGAACTCCGGAACTTGAGAGAGATGTCGCTAAGTGCGGGTTAAGGATAACGCCTAATCGGCGTATCGAAAGCCATGGCGATCGATCTTCCGAACGAAACGCGGCTCTGTATGCATTCCCGGCGATTTCCTTTAGATGATTAGCGGGGGAGGAACCCACACCTCTTTCTCACCAGTTGGTAGAGTGCGTTCACTCAATACTCGAGCTGGGGTTTTGCCTCTGGGAGTTTTCAGCTGCCCTTCGACTGCAAATACAATCAACTCTCGTCAGATATATTCAAACGATTCAGAGAAATGGAGACGGAGGCTTCAATTCGCTCTTATATCTGATGGCAGGGATTTGTCTCAATCTCACGCATTCGAGGATGGTCAGGAGTGGCTCTGTGAATCAAATAGGAGGAAGTATTTACCGAGAGCAGCGGCGCAAAAAACAACCACGGAGAACATCAGCAGCATGATGTCCGAGCGAGCCATCATCGCACTGACATTCGGAGCATACTTCCCAGCATTTATGGATTTCGGTTTTCGCGTGGGTTACCGCGAAGTTCTTCGTGAAATTCTGTCCTGAAGGTCGTTCGAATCAAGAGCTATTCACGCGACACACGGAATCACCTTCAAAGCCGACTTCTATCGAATGAGTCGCGCATGATTCCGTTAACACGCAACACGTGGGAACGGAGCATGAAGAAAAGGATGAGCACCATAATCGCGCTCAGAGCGCCAGCAGAATGGGTTGGCGGATTTGCCTTCACGGCGCCGCTTTGAAGCGTCGCGTCGCATTGAATTGATCTGACCAACCTCCAGGTCCATCTTTGAGCGAGAGGACGCCGAACTACCGAAGTAAACTACTGCCGCAGAGATGGGGGCAGAATTCCATGTTCTCGGAAAAAACAAAACTCCTCCCGGCGAGCGCCAGTTAATGTATGGGGGACTGTGGAGTGGACCGGCAGCCCCGCAATTCGCCCCTTCTTGTATAATATACTCTCTCAAAACCTATCTTGGGTTTCCTCGAATTCCGCTTTCGCCCGAAGTAATATTCGGTATGTGTTCGGGAAGACACTTCCGACCTAAGCGAGATATTCGAAAGAGACAATTGAAGATAAAAGGTGAGCAGATGTATCGAGCATAAGAAAGATCACACGGATCTGTTGGCTCACTCGAGCTCACCTCGCTCGGCAGATGCCAGCCCGCAGGGAAAGCGCCCTGCCCTGTACCCGTTGACTGGATCGCATTTTCGCAGAAATTCCCTACTTCCCCAACCCGCTCATCCTGTTATATGGGTTCCTGCTGGACAGAGATTCGGAAATTTTCGGGATCATCGGAGCCCGACAAATGGTCTGATGATGAGGGATCCGACGGGGTTATCTCAACGTGGCCGAGACAAGCGTCGATCTATTGGCAACAGAGCGAAAACAACAGTCCTTTCGACAAAAGACATGTATTTGAGCGCAGGAGATACACTTGATCGGCGTCTTCATCGATGGTTCTCGATTCCAGAGGGCGCATTCCCTCTTCTTGGGAATCGCATGACTCCACTGACTTTCGCTCTCCTTCTTCGAAGTCTCTCCTTCGTCATCATCGTCTTCTCCGTCCTCATTTTTATCCTCGGCGGTGTGCTCCGGCTCCTTCTGTTCCAGATGCGCGGCTGTACTTGTTGGTTTATCCGTCGTGCTCGTTGTTCCCGGAGGCGGATACTGGACCACGAAACTGATTAGCAGACAAGCTTGAGTCTCCTGGCGTATCCTGCTTATACGAGTCGTCATCTGGACACCGCGATACTCATCGTCAAAAGCTACAATTTTTCTGTCGTCCGAAGTCGAATGCCTAGAGAAAATGAGTCTCTGGAAAGTCTTGCGCCACGCTTGGAATAGTCGTATGGACGAATCTGGATAACTCGCCTTGTTCTGTCAGAAAGGAGTTCGGCAGACAAAAAGGGAGTCGGTGATTTCCCCACCGACTATTCGATTCGACCTGAAATAAATTGAGGCGTCGAATTCGGGTCTCAGAGCGCGCGGAATTTTTTCCTGGGAGGGGGAGCGGAAATCCTCTCGATGGTCATCGGATCTTGGTCTCAAACCGATGGGAAACTTATCAATAGTTCCGATAGAGCTGACGATCGTTAAGATTAGAATTCTAAGAACTTTCTTTCCGTCACCGCCAAGGGGTAAAACAGAATAACAAGGAGGGCAAAGAACAGCCCGCTGGAAACAAACGGTGACTATACTGCTCGGTACGCTGCTTCGACGCACGAATTTAACATCAGTCAGCGATTCCGCTTGCTGGAGGACCTGTCGATGATGGATTCTATATCGCGCTCATTGTCTCGGTCGATGTCCGAAAGCGCGATTCCCGTCAAAAATCTTTTCTCGGTCATAGTTATTCTCAGATGAGTCTTCAGTCGCCGTAGAGAGGGGAGAAAGGTTCCGCTGAGGCTACGGGGACGTCCCCCTGGTTACACCACTGCCAACCTCAGCGGGTGAATCTCCGGAAAACGTTTCGTCTCACCATGCATTATCGGAAGCAACACAAGACTCATCGTCAGAGGGAATATCCAGATAATTTTCTTTCAGAGCCTGGAGAGGTTGCAAGCGAGCTGCAGTGAGACCGCGAAATTCCCGAGCTGAGCTCCCTCGAGCTCGGCCACATGGAGGAGGAAGATCGATCGTACGATTCCGTGATCCTTTGTCCATCGCAGTCGATGCTGACCGCGGCTCTGGAGAATCGCTCCGCGTCCGAGAGACTTGATTCCCCGAATTCTGTCATGACTCATGACTCATGAGTCATGACCCACGCCAAAGCTCAACAAGCATTAATATGCTCATTGAGACAAGGACGGGAAGCGGCGAGCTCAGAATTCCTGTGATATAAACTCGATGCCGAGAAGAGTATACCCATGACCAGAACCGCTACCTAAGATCCAGCCTGACCACTTGCGATGATGATTATCGTCCCGGTTTCGCTCGATATGGAGTTTCAAGAGGCGATATGTCCGGACGGATCAGTCCGAGAATGTGTCTGTGTTTTCGGTGGGGGTTTCAGGAGAATTTCGGCTTCTCTCCCTTTGAAACCTCTCTTGAGGTGGCCTGAAGAAGTCTGGGATGCTAACCGTGTTCTGCCAAGATGCCCGAAGAGGTCCAAAGATCTGCGAGGGTCTTCAATGACCTGGCTATTTATTGGAGTCGACCGGTCCTGAGCCCGGATTCAGCTACGAAATAGTAGGCGGAGTCGCCCCGAATTCTTCAGAGCGATTGATCATCGAGCTCAGTCGAGGAAGATTCTGTCCGTAACTCGAGGATTCTGCATCCGTGATGAATCCTCATGCTCCCGTTCCCCGTGAAAACCATGCATCGAGGAGGAGGTCCTCAAATGCATGGTTTTTTTTGGGTCATCTTCGGGAAAATGATATGACGGAAATTCAAAGGGACACTGTAGGAAGTCATCATATGCGTTCCGCTGTCGGTTCCATTGCGCCGCACGTCGGGTGTCCTCAAGCTCCCCGACAAATTGAGGCGAGAATCGGAACTGAGAACTCTTTAGGAAATCAACCCCGGTAGCGTAGCCTCGAAGCTCTCATTGTCACGTATATGAGGCCGAGACGTTGGGTAGCGGTGTGATTCATCGATGCTATTACCCTCAACAGGTACACCCAAGCATGCTGCTTGACCTAAGGAGCATCAGCAGAGAGAAACATCAGTGGAGGAAATGATCGGCCAAAAATTCATTGAGGCGCTAATCCAAGGCGCCCGAGCATCATTAACTTTGAAGCTCATAGATTCCCGCACTTCCTCAATACCGCACCCGGATAGAGAAGATTCCCTGGCTCCTGCACCTGATTCGAGATTCGAAACCCTCTCCCGATGACATGGACGCTCATTATCACAAGTTACCTTAGAGTTAGAGCTCATATAGGTTTCGAGGCCGAGCAGTGTGAGAATATCGTCAATCAATGATATCTTCGAATCGATTGCGCCGGGAGACCTCATCGGCGCGGTCAATGTCAGTCGCCTTTTCTCGGCACCTCGTTCAGCGAAGCAGACTCGATCGGAGCTCGATGTAGAGAAGGGGCATGAAAACCGAGCTTGCTGGTATTCCCCAAGCATAAGCTTCCTGCTCTTCCATGCAGAGACTGAGAGAAAATGAGAGTGTAAGAAGGACAAAGGCGACGATTGCAGTGACGACAGCAAGACTCGTTCAGTACATTCACTCAGAACCTTGTCGGGATGGGGTGCGATGAAGCATCTTCTCTCCCAGCGCGGATATCTCACTTACAGACGAAAAAGATCGATTCAACAAAACCTCCTCAGATTGATTCAGGTGAACCCCTATCAACAGATCTACATTGGATTCATTGAGGGTGTTGTGGAGGTGTCGGAACTCTTAGCAGGTTGGATCATCGACTGTGCTTTCGAGAAAACAACGGTGTTCTGAACCAGGCGTTGCGGTAATCAATATCTGAAATGAGCATCCTGAAACCAGGCAAAGCGTCTGCCTCCCTGAGTCAGACCTCACACCAAAAACCTAAAATACGGATCGCGGATGCCTCGGGTAAGTGCCAATTGTGTCCCTGCTCCCCCTCGCTCCTAATCGGTGATAGTGACAGAGTGTTCCTCAGACGACCTTGAATGACTCGAAGATCACTGAATAATAGTTTGTCATTCTTGGTTCCGCTCTAAGTCACTGTCGAGACTTTCGTCTCGGATCCCCCGACTTCGGGTCAGATGGACGACAATGAGAAAGAAAAAGTTTTCAATAAGGTCAAGACATTATATGACGCGTGAGTGATAAGCCGAGTTTCGGTATACATCGGGGAATCTGTGAACTCCAGAGGAGGAATCGATGTCGTACAAGGGGATAGTTTCCCTGCCCCGAATGATCGAAAACTACGTTGATGGATTCTTCCCTAAGAACGATCAAAGCGGCGGCTGCGGGGATTCAAGCTTTCCTGAAACAAGAATTTCAGCCCGGCACCGCTATGTCACCACCAGAGCACTTTGTCATGAGGCAGACGTGTTTGGGATGTGTGAAGATCCTCATCAGACTTGAAAAAGAGAAACTGGCTTACGATGACATCAGGGAGCACTTCGAGAATCTCGCGTCCCTGCTGGACGTCTTGACTTCGCGGTCTCAGATCGCCTGTGTGGTAAGATATAAAGAATCGCTGGGTCGCTCGTCACTGAGTGAGCATGGAGACTTTTGAGATGGGACTCACCGACTTCTGAGTTTCGGAAGGCGTCCGTCAAGTGACATGCCTCCCTACAGTACCTCTGCAAGTTGATGGTGATGAGCATGCGAGTTATCAAAGATATCTGCGGTCATCTCGAAGATCTCGCCGGTCGACAAGTTACCGATTGGGTGAAGTTGTCCGCCCATTACGAGGAATACTACCGGACCAACTACATTGAGCGACCCATCCCGAAAGTACCGCCCTTGAAAAGCTTCTCAAAATGTCAATGCATAGGTCAGCAGAATTTTTTATCGACTACGAATTTCAGCGGTTAATGCTGCTCCTTGGCTCTGGAAATCAATGTGGTGATTCTCCTCAGCGAACGGATCTCAAGGCACCGTGCACTGCGCACAGTTCGGGCGAGGCTTGGACATCATGTTGAAAGTAGTGAACAGAAAGAAGAATAAAGCAACCAACAGCCCTTTCAACACCGCCCTCGTCGCCAGCATGAACCGGCATCCTCTGCTCGTGGGGATTTACTGCACATTCGTGACCAAAGAAGCGTATATCGCGGTCATGGAATATTTCAGCGGTGTAGACTGTCAAAGGATAGTCAATATGAACGGGTGGCTACCAACAGATATAACCATAGCTATCACCGCCCAAGTCTGTCTGGCTCTCGAGTATATGCACTACATCGGCTTCATCCATCGTGACTTGAAGCCCTCCAACATTCTAATGAACCCGGAGTGCCGAGTGAAGCTGTGTGATTTCGACACAGCCAAAGTTTGTATAGGTCTCTTTGGAAATCGATTTCACGGCGGATTTTGTCGGAGGACCGCGAGAGAATTCAAAGATGGTGAAGTGGAGGGGACGTTGGCCTTCATCGCCCCAGAAGTCCTGCGGAAAGATTTCTATGGACGAGCGGCCGACTGGTGAGTCTGGAGTTCAGCCTTCCGTATCCTTCACCGGGAGCTTCGAGTTGAGATGTTGTAATGTCAGGTATTTCAGGTGGTCGATGGGTGTCACGGTTTTCACCCTTCGCTGTGGGAGGGTTCCGTTCGTCGCGAGGAAAGAAGCGGAGCTGAAGAAGCTCTTGAAGAAACCTCATATTGAATGGAATGACGATGAGCACTCGCAGGAATATCAGATGCTCCAGGATTTCGCGGAGAAAGCTCTCAAGACATCCTTGAGGGGTAGGAGAGCTAAATGTCCCTTTTCTCAGGCGAGGAGTGTCATCTTGGAAAACTTCCCATTCGGCCCTCACGAACTCCTCGCCTCTGTCATCCCAGATCGCTTGAATAACCACACCTACGGAGAGTATCGTCAGCATCCAGTTTTCGCTGATGCCGACTGGGCGACCCTGGAGAAAGCCGATTCGATTGTCCCGTTCGAGCCTGCATGGGAGATGCTCCTCGACGTCGCAGGGAAGTACCAACCCAAGCCCGATCTACCGAAGAAGGAGAAAAGGGACAAAACTTACCTGTGGAAGCTCGATTCTCTTCAGGTTCGTGACCCGAGGATCTGCTTTGTCGACAATGCTTCGATATCCGATTCTTCGTGCCATAGAATGGGTCTTGCGTCATTGGCCGTCTCCACAGGAGCAACTCGATCCAGTGTTGCTGTGCACCTATGTATCTGAGGGTTTCAAGCGAGCGATGGAGTTGGCTATCCTCGAACGCAACATCCACGTGGAAACTGTTGTTGAACCGCCGGAATTCATCCCGACATTCACCGAGAAAACTTATAAATTCGCGAAATACTTCAAGAACGTTCGAATTTGATGCGGAGCAGTACTCAAAAGTCATGGGATTTTTATTTCTTCCTTGGGAATGTTGAGAATAAATGATTACGTGAAGAAAGCCACGAATGTTCGAGGAATCGGCCTTGGAGAAAATTCTCTGGAACGTCGGCTGCGATACGGTTGGAGTGGCTGATATTCGCTAAAAAAAAACCATGGACCCTAGCCTCAGCACCGGGAACGAAATAGGAGTCGAGAGGTCGTGCAACTTTCGCTCTATCGCGGAAGCAATAGTTGGAATGGTCATCTTCGGACAATAGATATGACGGAAATTCAGAGGGACACTGAGGAACTCATCATATGCGCCATTGCGCCTCACGTCGGGTGTCCTCAAGCTCCCCGACAAATTGAGGCGAGAATCGGAACTGAGAACTCTTCAGGAAATCAACCCCGGTAGCGTAGTCTCGAAGCTCTCATTGTGACTTTGTGACTTATATGTATGATGGGGCCGAGACGTTGGGTAGCGGTGTGATTCATCGATGCTATGACCCTAAACAGGTATACCCAAGCAAGCTATCCTGAGACCGGCCCAGCTCCGCAAGGAGGAGCGCTACTTGATCTGAAGAGCAGCAGCAGAGAGAAACATCAGTGGAGAAAATGATCGAGAAAAGAATTCATTGAGGCGCTAATCTAAGGCGCCCGAGCATCATTATCGGTGAAGCTCATAGATCCCTGCACTTCCCCAATACCGCACCCGGATAGAGGAGATTCCCTGGCTCCTACACCTGATTCGAGATTCAAACCCTCTCCCGATGACATGGACGCTCATTATCACAAGTTACCTTAGAGTTAGAGCTCATACACGGTACGAGGCTGAGCAATGTGAGAATATCATCAATCAATGATATCTTCGAATTGATTGCGCCGGGATACCTTATCGGCGCGGTCGATCGGAGAAACGGAACTTCCTCGCGGGAGTCCGTGTTTCGAGGCTACCATTTCGGCCCCGCGCACCGTCATGGAATGCCGCTTGTGGAGCTCCATGCGTTTCCGTGGGAGGCAGAACTTGAGGCAATGGCTGATGAAGGCATGGCTTCGACTTGATCGAGTGCAGGGTGCTCGCTGACGAGGGGATTCTCGTGCAGATAAATCTAGTGTTTCGTGAATGACCGCCCAAAATAGAATCTCATTTAGAAGGACTGCTCGCCCGAACTCCGCATTCGACGACTCATCGCTTCGTGCACTTCTGTGAATTGAAGCATGTAGTATACGCAAAATCCGGGAGCTGATTCACCCATCTTCCGCAATCCGCAGCTTTCCGCGCCCATGGAATGACGCCCGACGCGGATCACGTCAGGGATTCAAAGCGACACTTTGCCTTCATACAAACGGAGATGGGAATACTGGCGTATGCGGGTACGGAGCGATGATCGGGGTTATTGACCCATCGTCGACGTGCCGCTCAGCTGACATTGACGGTCGGGGAAATAGATAATTGTAAGATTGCAGAGTCGAGGCCTTCGCGGTCCCAGCCCTGGGATACGACGGGGGAAAGCGTTGGATGTTTCAAGATGAAATCTCTTCCCTCGTTCCCCCTGTCTTGGTCCCGCCTGTGTAACCAGAAAGAGTACCAAGCAGCACCCCTACTCTGTCTAACTTTCCTTCAATCTTACTGCTCATTTCGCCTCAACCTTTTCCCCCGAACATCCCGTCTGTGGGATGCCTTTGGCCCTCATCTCTTCCCTTCAACGTATGAACTCTAACTCTTCAAATCCAACACTATCCGCTTTCTCCCTTCAGGTGAAGAGCCTTAAGTTTTTTTAGTGGGTATAATTTACATGAGCCCCACACTCTAGTTGGATTTTCCACCCTTCTGAGTAGTGCGTCAATGCATTTTTTCCTGTGGCTCTTCTACCTTCTCTCTTACCTTCCCCTCAGCCCCCCTCCTTCTCTTCACGCTTGCAGTTCCTTTTCGAACTATAGCGTCACCGTTTTGCGAGCTGCTCCACCAAAAATAAGACAGAGGGGGAATCCCGAACGACGATTCTTCGATTCTAATTCACCTTCCCTGCAATTTCTCCGTCCGAGGGGCAGATCCTGGCACTTGTCATTCCGCGTCTGATCCCCCGATTCTCGGAAAATTGACTCAGAATGGTCAGGATCCAGTGTTTTCAATACGCTCGGTCTGAATGAACGAGTTGAAACGTCCGTAGAGACGTTCGCGGCCAGAACAAAAAGTCGCTTTGACGAAGATTCCTTGAAAAGCAAGCTCATTTTGATGCTTACTTATCATAACCGGAGCGTTTAGGTGAACAGAAGGCAGCTCATTACACAGAAGTGCCCCTGAACCGTGTTCGCCACGACTAGGGCCACGCGAATCCTTGCCGCACAAGTTTCTCCTCGGATTTGCAGGAGAAAATCCTCAAGGGATTTAAAATGTCGAAATCCCTTCGAACCCACAGAAACTGCTATTCCTGGGCTTTACCTGGTGTTATACGAATTGGGCCGAAAACACTAGCCAAGCAGTGAAGTTCACAGATTCATTCGCGACCTTTCTTGCGCATCGTCCAACAAAATTCTTAAGAAACTGCATCCTTTCGACCACGAAAACGGGAGAGTTCAAGGAGGTTCTTCCGACTGCTCTCCCTCATCGTGAAATGCACTACAACGACAATCGAATATCTTCCACGGAGATATCCCATGTGCAAGTGATGTACGCGCTTGCGGGAGAGCTCGTCGGGGTACAATCCCGAAGAAATGTCGCATGTCTCGTGGCAACGATGCAATGTCTTCGAAAGGCAGAAGAGTCTTCTCGCACAGATTGTAGCGCGGGCTTCATCATGCGATAATCACTTTCGCGAGCGAGCAAGGAAGCGATGGTAAAGAGCACGACGCTGTTTGCGCGGAAAAACAGTGGAATTGCAGTAGCGACGAAAATGCTGATCGAGGTAAGAAGCACCTCGCTCAAGCTCAGACGGTTTGATCGGAAGAAGGTATTGAGTATATCCCGATCCCCGAATGCACTGAATACGACTGTGAGTAAGACGAGCTCAGAAGTGGGAAGTTTCTATGACACATGCCGCAAGCGGCTCACTGGACTCCCGGTGAGTGCGATGCTGGAGGTTTTCCCACGGAGAAGTGTATCCTCGTCATGTAGAGACTCTGAGGCCCTCGATTCCGAATATCGGTCATTCTAATGAATTGCTTACTACCTCTCCAGAGCATCACTATGCAGTCTGCTATCCTAGGCCGATCGAGTCAGCCCACGGCAAACGTCTCGAGAATACGCTCCGCAAGGTCCCACTGTATCCGGGGGACGGACATATCCAGGATTATCCCCCAGACGCACTCGGACGTTTTTTTGCCTATCCAATCCGCTGAGCGGCAGATTTCGGGCGTCAAAATTTTCGAGGCACAGGAGCCGTTCAATATTTTATTTTCCAATGATCACGCAGAGATCAGTCTATTGAAATCTTTTTTCCGTATGCGCACTAGGTTCGGCCAAGCGATGGGTTACTCCTGCACCTCAGGGATGTCACGGAACTGTCTACATCATTTGGAGCCCAGAAGCGTTCCCGATCTCCCACCTCGACGCCCGCCGGATTCATTCAATGTAACATTTGCGAGAACAAACAGCGCACGACCGATCCTGATCGATACAGGCGATCAACGTCAGCGTGACGATCGATTCCGGAGCGCTCTGGAGGCGAGCGTCGACGCTCACGATGGAATGAGTAATAATTGAGTGTATGAATGATTGGGTGGCAAGGATTGAGTGCTGGACTTCCATCGTTCCTTGCACACGATGGATCATCAAAGCAATCGCATCGTCTGGTTTCTGTGATTGGGATTAGAATATCCTTCTCGACAGATGTTCAATCGAAGCTTCCGGCGATATTCCCTGTTCCAGCCTGTGGCAGAATGAGCATGCGCATAATCAGTCGGGATCGGGGTTTTGACTCATGTTGAGGTTTAGGTAGAAACTGAAAACTACTAGTTCTCGTTCCGTACTAGGACTATGACTCATACCAACTCCACGGGGCCATATACCCGTGACACAGGTAAAATACGTGAGTCACCGGGGTTATACCCCGAGGTTACGACTCTAGCATGATACCCTTAAGGCTGTACGAAATTGGGCTAGCACCCCACATGCTGGGTACACCCAATAGCATTCTAGGACGCTACTTATGATAGACCAAGGTAGCCTTATCCTGTGTATATGTATGTACGGATCAGGACATGTAAGGAGGAGCTTAGACTCCTGCCTAGGTATAAAATACCTAAGATTTCGAATAAAAATTCACTGGGGTATCTCCCTCTCGTGAGACTGCATCTCTGTGTATTCCTGAACGGGCTGCTCTTCTACTCCTGACCCGAGCTACGAACCTTGACCTTCAACAACTCACATTCAGACTCGCGAACCCACTGCGTCGAAATGCACCTAAGAGTGATTCGCGATGTCAAAGAACAAGCCTCGAAGTCGAATAGCGAGTTTCGGGTCGCTCCTGCTCTGCCGATTCGTCTCTGCAAGTTCGAGGTCATTTAGACGGGACGAGGAATCCATGTTGGTATTCGACCAAAGCCTCTGATTCTGAATGATGAAGGAGGTCCATTCGATCAGGATACGCGCACCGTCCGGTCTGGACTCATCACAGTGCTCCCCGTTTCGAAAGAGGCGAGAATTCTGCAACTTATTTATGACCATAAGGCTGAGGCATGACGTAGAAACGATTGCCGTTTCTCGACACGCTGACTGGGCGTCCAACGGGAGCCTGATTGATCGGCTGCTCGATGGATCGATTGATGCATTGATTGAATGCAGAAAAGCGTGCAGCCGTCATGAAGACAAGAGATGATGTGTTTCCGACGACGCACAAGACATTATATTACCATTTTGAGCTAGGCGCTGATTGAACATGAATTTCTATGACTTTGTGTCACACGACGACAATATTCGGAGAAATGCTTCGGAATACGGAGTCGATTTTCTGTTCCTCAGACGCTCCGATCGAGAGGAGTTTTATTGGCAAACTGTTTCAAAAGTCATCTTTGCAGGCTCCAAAAGGAATCGCTGAACCCGAGAGTCGTCATAAAACAGATACATTGCGTGTGAACCGTGTTGAGAAAAGGATGCGATTCTCTGCGAGGAAAATAGAGTTTTGAAGCAGTGGAAAGGGAGAACATAGGAAAAATGGGCTCGATTCTGGATGAGGAGCACGATTCATGAAGAGACCCGTGAAACGGTAATAAATTCAACGCACATCGACGCTTGGTCTGAGCGGGACCTAAGGAAATGACATTCACAAATTGAACGGATGTGGTGGAAGACGACCTTGGACCGCAATGTCATTCAAAACAGAACTGAGTTAAGAAAAAAGTCCCGCTACGAAGCTTTTCATCTTTCAGTAAAAAGGAAACGCCTCGTGCTAACAGATGATGATCGTTCCGCACAGAATTCGCCGATCTTTTCCGCGATAGGCTAGTTTATGCCGACCTGATCTTTCATAATCAATGTGCCGCCGCTGAAAAGGTGTGTTGGTGGTCATGATTCGTTTTTGATAGCTCTCAATATCAGATGCAATCACGCTCGCGGATAAGCTAGGTGCGTGCTTATTTCGGATACAGGGTTTGGATTTTCTGATCGAATTCTATTCTTATTGGATGTGCTGCACCTCTTCTGAAGACAACAGTTTTTTTCTTCCCGAACACTTCCCGATGAAATGTTCTAGCAATTGGAGCTGGGACTCCACGATCCGCACCCGAGTGCCTATTCGATCTCGGGCTCAGCCGCTTAAACTTGCTCCCTTCCAGAGAGATTGAGTTTAGAATTGTAGGGACATCCCGTCCACGAGTACTTACATAGTTATATTCTCCACGATCGGCCCTGCCGACATAAAAATGTTTGCGCGGGCAAGAGCATAGGTACCTACTTGTCGAACTCACTGACAGACGTAGTTGCCGACCAGCAGCAGGTTCGGGCGGTAGTCGTGCGAGGCGTGTTACGGGAGGGGTTTCGGCGATGTCAGGGGATCCGTCATCAGGAACCCTGCCGAGGGTCATAAGCTAAATTCGTCCATGCACGGCCAGCGTTCCGCGAGGTGAGGAATTCCTTCCGATAAAGTGGGTGGTGTGAGAGATCGTCGCGATTGCAGAAAACACGCGTGGAAGGAGTCCAAAGGCGTGCATACATTCACTATGCTTATGCGGAGCCTTAAGGTCACAGCGTAGCTGCGGAAGGAATTTTGGTGAACGTTCAAGACTCGCTCGTGACCCGGCTTGCTGCGCTGAAAGTCTACGCTAATTCATTCAAATTTCCGAAAGCTCAATGGCGTCCTTATCCAATTTTGATTTTCTGGATATGCACGAAGAAATCCCTCTAAAGGATAAAAACTTGAGCTGGATGCGGACGATCTCTGTCCAGATCCGAAAACTAAGATAATCGCAAACTGACCACGAGCAGAGGTGTGATCTTGCCGTGCAATAGACTTCCGTGATTTTCGCGACCACGGGGAAATCAGTTGTAATTCCCGAAATCGGTTCCATAATTGGGGCTGCCTCCCGTCTTCCGGTAATACATACGAACTAAGAGACCTTCAAGGAGAGGTCGGGATGATCTTCACTAAATCTTGATCCGGAAATACGCGTGGTGTTTGATCAGCGAGGTCTTTTATTTGGTTCTGGAGACTTACGTATGATGGTGACTCAAGGGCACCGCCCGCCTAAATGAAATGAAATCCGAATATGTTCAGAGAAATAAGCTGTCATTGATCAATCTGATCGAGATCCTGAGAAAGTGATGCTCTGAGGCTTCATTCCATCGCAGGGTACGAATCGACATTCGCTGGTAATTTGAGGAGGAATCCCAGGGCGAAATTTGATTTCATCGCTTGCGCGTGCTTCTGCTTCCCTCTCTGAAGAGCCGGAAACGACTCAACTCGGAAGTCGCGAAGATGAATATTTTTGTCACCTGAGGGAATCATCCCTCTCATCATTGTAATTTTTATCATAATCATCCAGTATTTTCAAAGCATGGATAGCCTCGAAATCTTCCACAGAAAATCACCCAACTCAAAATTAAGATTCCTGTCGAGCTGGAGAGTTGGGAAGGGGTCGAGAGGGGGAATTTTTGAAAAATCAATCCTTCCCATTGATGGATGGCATGCTAATCCTCGTTCGGAGCTTCAGCCGCGCCTTCTTGAAGGTTGAGGCTATTTCGATACGGGTCACGCCAAGACTGAGCTAGGGAAAGCGTTCGCGAGTAGTTCCGACAAAGATTCGGAAGGCGTCGCCCTCGACGTTCGATTGCCGAGACATTTATTACCGTACGGTAGTCGAGACCGACCAATCGGAAATCAGTGCAAAACCCTGCGGTTGAAGCGTCCCGATTTTCCGATATTACCGTCACTGCGAGAGATGTGCGTTTGACGTTAAGTCGGTAATAATCGCACTGCACCTTCGGGACTTCGGATGATTGACAGCTGCCGGGATCTGAACGACTTCGGCTAGCCGCTTCCCCAGTACTCGAAGGAGGGTCCTTGATCGGATCAACTAGGCTGGGATCAGCGCTCGAGGAAGTGTTTCCGAAAAAATTGAGCCGCTTTCTACGTGCTCACGCGAAAGGAGAGGACTGTCCCGATGGTTCGGGCGAAATTCTCGCCTCGATGGACGGACTTTGTGGTATGGAGCGTAATGCCGTAGATGAGTACCGAGGGAAGGTGAATCTCGGTGTCCGTCGATGTTTCCAAAAGAGCCTCCGACATGAAAATCGAACTCAACTCTTTCGGGAACCCGGGGAACTCGTTACCGCTCTGTGAATCGAGATCATGAACAATGAACGAGCAGAAAACCGATGACAGCAAGGCTATTTGCCCGCACAGCATTGGTCTTTTGCGCATCTTCTGCCGTGTGCTTCTGAATCGCTTCTTGAACCAGGGGCTCGATCCCATTGAGCCTCGCGAATTCGACAATAAGCAGGTACACGACATTTACACTTTCCTTTTCGAAAGTCTCAGACAGTTTTCTGTTGGTATCCGGACGAAACTAGCACGCGACAACGGTTGCGTGGAGCAACGACTGAGTGGACGAGGAAAATAAAAACCTTGATACTTTTAAGCATCCGGAGGAAGAGTTCGCAGCTAAAAGGGAATTCTAGGCCCTTGAGCATGAGACGGGGTAGAGTTCGGTCAGACGACTCGTTTCTATGGCATCCAGAGGCGAAAAGAGGGAAAAGTCGATAGTGTTCCGACCGTAAACGTGGTCAGCCGTCTTGCGCTTCTCTCATTCGTTGCCTTTGTCTCGCTAGGAGCCTTTCTGTGTTCATCATAAGTCACGTCCAGTGTTCGAGGAGGGATAATGTCGAATGAATATAATTATGAACGACTTGATCGAAGCTCAACGGCGCCAACTCCTTATTTATCATCTCTCGATCAGCATTCGATGTCGCTGAGAGTCGATAAGCTTCGACTGGAGCTCGCATAATCGTGCATTCTTTGAAGCTCAGAAGAGACGTCCACACCATTCATCGGACTCCATCAAGAACGTTGACAGACACCGTAAGCTGGAGCGTGGCTCGAGACAACATCCGGGCAAGAGTTGGTCGAGACGAGATCTTTGACGAGATGCGACGAATCATCGAAGCGATCGACAGTTGCATCTGCATACTCATCGGCTTCCGATAGGGATCTCTCTTCATGCTGCGCGTTGGAATCGATCGACAGATCCGGTCTTGCAAATGAAAAGTGTTGTCTCCGATCTTTCCGATCCCCTTCATTTCCATCACCATTTGACATCACGGTATCCGTACCTTAGTCGATGCCACGGCAGCGATAGGGTGCCGTGAGAACATTGGCGGTTTCCGCCGTAGATTTCAAGTTTCGAGTGAAGTCTGAACAGGGAAGATTCGCATCGCTTCGATCTGGGTAAATTTTGCCATCGAGACTATATTCAGGACCGGACACGAGCATTCCGGTCGCCAGTCGAAATTGATAGCAAGCTCAAAATAACTACTATGATGAACGGTGTGACGATTGTCCTTTCCCACCGAATTTTCCCGTTTTTCCCACAGGTTTGCCATTTTTTTGTACCCGTGCTGCGGTGCTCACATCGCGAATTCCTACGCTCATTGATCATCTCTCGGATCGACACTCGCTGCCGGAGCGAATTCATTCCATCATGAATATTACGCTTCTACCGCGTACCGATGGGGTGAGTTTTGTAAACAATTTATAACGACAGGCTCCGTGCCTCTAAACTCTATCAGGAGTTGCTGTAATGATCGAATGTATAATAGTTCGGGAATAACTGAGGGAAATGTTCTCGCCGAGGAGCGAGCTCGTAGAGAGGGTCCTGGGTTACACAGCCTGAAGTCTCGGCTGGGCAACTGAATGGAAGAAGTGAACGGATTGTGACCCGGGATGTTTTTAAACAGCCGAAAAATCGACCGTGACACCCAACAACATTTATACGCTCAGGGTGTGTAGTAGTATGAACGCGCGATCGCCGTGTTGAACAGTATGGGATCTTTCACGATGGACGGCGTACGCCAACATCGACCCACGATATCCGGCTGATATTTAACGGGACTGAATCGATTATTTTTATGCAATCACAATAATAGATATCTTTCGTGAGAACACCTCATGCCGTCATTGAGAAGCGTCGAGATTAGGGAAGTCCCCACGTGTGCCCGACAAGGGCTGTGACAATAGATTAGCCACTGAAGGAGCTTGCGATATGACTGAGGGGTGACTGAAGAATATTGAATCCGAGGCAGCTACAAAATTTGAGCGAAAAGTCCTAATGTGTCGAATATGCGCTTCAAGCCGCGCCGCAGAGAGCGTTCTGATGCCGATATTTACCATGCGGCGGATCGCCTCGGCGATCGTATCCCTCCATCCTCCGGGCCAAATCTCCGACTTGATTTGATCATGAAAAGTTTTATGAGACATGGGACAATCAGCGGATTGATTACTATCCATATGAGAGCGGGGTCGCGCTCCTTTGAGCGGAATGTCGATCTCCCATGAAAGATTAGGGAGTTCCATCGAGGAGGAAGGCTAGACGGGACCTATGTTGTCTCCTCGACTGATCTCCCTGTCTCAATACAAGTTCCTCTCATTGTCTACAAAGGGGATGAGGAGAATCGAGATATCAAGCGTCCGCCTCGAAGGCGAGTTCTCTTCGTGAAGGATGGGGGCAGCGCAATCGTTTTCACAAACAGCTTCCCCCCTCAAGAGCATGCAGCTACATCCAGCTACATTCCGGTCGATATTCATGCACCCGCAGCCTTTTTCTAGCTCATCCCTGATCACAAATTCTGACAGGCGAGGGAAGCTGATTATCCTCGGCTTCGGCATTCCCAGGTTCGCGCGGAGCCTCAATCGAATCGGAACCATATTGTTTAGGCAGACTTCTCATACGATGGGAGGACTCATTCAAGGATGGAGAAGACGGGGCATTTTTTTCGAAGATTTCTAGTATGCAATACAACCTACTTAGGCCCAGCTCCGATGGCTGCAAACGCAAGGGGCGAGTGCGAAGCCAGACGCCCTTTCCGTGTTGGTAGCCGGTGGCAAGAAGACATCGCGCTCTGCCGCCCCGATATACAACACCGGTTCGAGAAAACGACGGACCTTCGTGGGTTCTCCTGATCTTTGTGCCGTTCTTCACAGTCATCTTTTCCACTACACTCTAAGATCAAAATTGATCCGAGATCGTCGATTGTGTGGATTGATACGAACCCCCTAATTAGGGAGCTGCACGAGCAGTCTAATCAGTAGGACAATTCACTAGTGTGTTTGAGTGATTCTCTCAGTGTTTATCGAGGATTATCGAGGGGCTTCTTCACGACCGTACTTCGGCGGCATCGTTCTCAACTTTTTTTTCCGGTGAGTCTGAATTCCGGGAGCGACTCTGAATCACCACTGCAGATCTGTGAGCACTGGAAGCCGATTCTTGGAAAACTGTTGTTGCTCGTTCGAGCCCCACGAGATGTACACGGGGAAGATTTCGCACGCGGCAGATTCCGTGAGGAGAGCGCTTGCGGCGTCTTGAGAATGTCGTCCCTCGTATGTCGGGACGTATCGCAGCTCCGGGGCAAAACTTTCCTCCTGAAACGCGTTACCAAAGATCCGTCGCACCGTCCATCTGGAACGGCAAACTCGAGTCAACAAAAGTTGGAGCGTTTCTTGAAAAAATTATATCCTTACTTGTACCTCTTCCACTCGTTCGAGCCATTCCGTGTCCGTTTGAAGGGGCGACGGTTTAGCGAAAAACATGGATGAATTGCTTGACAGGGTTTAGAAATCGATCCGAAGCGACAGTCACAAAGAGGCAGCGACTGACGCAGAAATTCGAGACGATTGTCCCGTTTCTCAAATAAAGAACGCGATCATGACCTTGTCCCCGTAGCTTTGCCTCCACTTGTTTGTATTGTACTTGGATAATCCCGCGCGTAGTCGACGAATTTCCTTCTGGTGGCTCCCTTCGGCGCGTCAGGACGTTAGCAGCTCGAGGCTCGAGTAGTTCTCAGCTCGATCTTCACCAGACGCTCGGCTCCCGCAGCGGGTATGCGATAATTGTGGCGCGTTCCTTCGATTCGAAAACAATCAGTGAAAATCAATATTTTTTTATCGTTTCAATCGTTGCAGCATTGGTCGTACCGCCCGCGGGAAATCGACCTCCTGGAAATTCTAAACGAGGGCCTTGTGTAGCAGCTGCAAACTGCTACAGGTAACTGCAGCTTACACGCGAGCATTATCTGAGTCAGATAATATTCCGGCAACTTATCCGAGCATTTAATAAATTGCTATTGCGAATAATCAAGAATCTTTCAGCACCAAGGTAGTCTTCAAACAAAGTTGAGTTTTTCGACATCATCCAAACGCTCGAGCGGAGATTCGTCGGAGCTAGATGGGAATCTACGCCTCCGAATCGAAGAGGAGACGGCGACCTAGACAGACTTATCCCTTCGGCTAAGTTAAGACGGCTTTGAACAAGAAATTAAGAAGATTCCATCGAGCGTAGTTGGCTAGGCAGAAGGATCGTAGTCATGTCCACCGTCTCCGTGCATTACGGTCTGTATCTGGGAAGAAGCATCGTCTAGAAAACGACATCTTCTCGTGCACGAATAGAGTGGCCAAACCACGCGAATTCTCGGCGACACCTCGCAGGCCGCGATTACGTCAAAGGTATCCCGACCAGATGAGCTTTGTCAACTGGCTATGCTCTTCTGCTGATTGTGGAACAGTTTACCAGCAAGGAGGAATTGTTATGAAGAATTATAAACAATTATTCCTACGAGAATTTCGGTGCATTTCCTTCCACCTCGCCCTTATCAGTGGCGTCCGAGCCGCGCCTCTTATCGGGGGTGCGTTTTCTGATGAGAACAAATCACGTAGGAATCTATGGGAGAATTTTCGGGGTGCGTCTCTTACGCCGGGGGTCTAACGATAATTGGACACCGCGCGGGCCAAACGCTACGGTATCTGACGGGACATTCTCGCACCGTATCCGCCCGCTCGTGGAACCCGAGGCACGAGAATTCTGAGAGACGATTGCGACTTTCTCGTGGAAAGGATGCTCGCGGGAATCCGGTGAAATGAAGCTCAAGTTTCGACAGGTGGTCCCAAAAGTCATTCACTCGGCTCGTTGTGTTCAGTCTGGATTTGTCTCCAATCTTTCTACTTCAACGAAAATGAAGGCTAAATTATATAATAGCCCGCGACAGATTACCATGGCCCGCCGATTGTGTTTCAATGTCGAATTCTTGGACCATACGCTATGTCACCGCCACACTACGGCTCACGCCGCCGCTACGAGCCTACACTGAACGTGATTCGACTCCAAAATCACTGATAGCGAAACGAGAAATTCCGAAGGACAGCCTTCCCGGAGAGCATTGTTCAACCTTTGAGTGTTGGTATCATCAAAATTCGGCGAAGTCACCTGAGTCCTCGTTGCGAACTCGGAAAACGAGCAAGCTAAATAGCTCCGACGACCAAAAGAACCTTTCCGAAGGCGGGTCGCACTCCGACAAGATATTCGCATGATTGGATTCCGCAGATTTCTCTGATTGACGAGTCGAGCGACTGAAGGATTCCACAAAAATTCCGTGCGGCGTCATCTGTAATGTCAGTCTCGTGGAAGCGAGACATGCAGACCTCAGCGACAAGTGACATGACGGAAAATTCGCGACGTCTTTCTCTTTGACGGAAAAGATGATGTCTCGGGAAAGTTGAGCGCCGTTATCTATCGAAAAACACCGACCATGGTCCACGAGATGAATGACTAGGGCAAGAAGTCGATTCGACTTACGGAGGATCGCTTCCGAGGAACGCAACAAAACCCGAACCGTCGTATGTTCTTGCGACGCCTGATGAGTCTGCGGTGATGGCCCTTTTCCGAGATTCTGTCAAGGCCCTCAGTCTGGGTCGCGAACAACTTAGGAGGAATGAGCTCGATAGCGTAAGCGTGCCAGTGGTGTACAAGGAGGAAGGCCTTCGTCTGCCGGATGGCCTTCTTCTAGGACAGAGCTCCCCTCCGAAAGCTCATGGCTGAGCTGCGGAAGAGCGCACCGCCGTCCTTTGCTGCGGCACGCGGCAGAACGAAACTAAGAGAGCTGGGGGCAGAGAAATCGCCCGCCCCCGTGGTCGTGATCATAAATAATCGTAAAGCGACTCTTGTAAAGATCACCCACAACGGTCAACAAAAAGCAATGAAGAGTTACGAGATAAGTGCGCCGCAAAAAGCATTTTTTGACTAGGTCCACCGATGGCTCTCTTGCTCAAAGCCGAAATCTGCACTTATACGATCGCAAACGTTCTTTCAATTTTGGAATCGGAACGCTTGAAAATGGCTCTGACTATCATTAGTAATTGAATCAATCACAAACTTCACCGCGCCGAAGTGCTTCAATAGTCAGTGCCGCTCCAGCCGTCACCAAATCCACAGCCCTCGGAAGTGCCGGAATTATTGTTCTCAATGGTTACGTTGTTGCCGCTACTGCCGTGTCGAGCTATTTTATAGAATCGGCATTGTTACAGGCGCACCGGGAGAAAACGATAACCCGATCCGAGCGAGAATCCGTTCCTCGACGCTCTGAAAAATCCCAGAAGCCCGAGGATGGTCTGTTTCGGGCAGTCTTCCACACGAGTTGGTTGACACACGCTGAGGAAGCGAAGGCGCGAACAAACCAGCGATTCGTTCATGTGGTCCGGGGTTTTTACTCGGCTTCGCTCTCGCTGCCCGAGCATCGAAAACAATTGGACGATGCTTCGAAGCGTGCGAGGAACTTGCCGGAGTCATTCTTTGGGATTGTTCAAGCCGGCAAAGACAGCAGCGTTCACAGAAGGAAACTTGCGACCAGTTTTTCAGCTTCTCTAAATGTCGCTGCTTGCCTCCTCCACCGACTCGCTTCACCCAAAATAACTAGGTAGTCTTTGACAATAGTCGCCGAATGAGCAGCGCGATTACAACAACTTGACCAGCAGCGGCGAAGAAGGCGACCAGCGTGGCATGCAGACAGAGAAACGGTATCCGCGTCCGGAGTGCAGATCTCCTCCGAGGACCGTCCCGGACCTACATGACATTCGGTGGCTTCAATACTGGACCGAACAATACATCATGGAATCGGCACTGACGGTGACAATGCTACTCCCAAATGTCTGAGCCGCAGAAGATCATCCCAAGGTGTTCTTTTGACGTTTGGAAGCACAGAATGAATTAAGGAAGACACATTCGCGGTTGTCCGAACCACTCCCCGTCGTGAGTTCAGCTCCTTCTTCGACTCGAGGCTTCTGGAGCCGATGTCGCTTCCGCGAAGACTTCAGTCACTGGAAGTCCCGGAGAACAATGCTGCCAGTATCCAGCAGTGGATCCATTACCGATCGTAGCCGGAAGCGGCTACCGAGACACTGAGCACCCTCAAAGGGTCCCTGCGTGTATTTCCGCGCAACCAGACTCGAACCGCGGCTGGCACAAGCAGCGAGGTATTTTTTTTGTCTCCGGGCGAAAATCATCATCATTGGTCCTGTTGGCTCACAGCTTGTCGGTGGTCCCGCGAATCACTTGGTCGTCCTTTCGCTTATTTGACAAGCATCGTTTAGTCATGGCCACCGAAAATACGGCGCCGCGCCGGCTTCTCAATACCCCGCTCGACTTGCTGCTCACTTCACACCGCGTACAAAATTCTGAACGCCATTGCTCGAATCAAACACGCTCGTACAAGGTCTGTTTTTTTTTCTCATCGAGAATCAAACACATCGGCAAATACGAGGAAAAGTAATCGTTCTGTAAACTGTGCGGTAAGCGATAGCTCACGCGACATCGCCTCGATGATCGATATTCGACACCATGCGAGCATAGAAGACGGCCACTCTGCTGTCAACGGGTAGCTTCATCGCAATCAATCACTGGATGGGTCCGTTCCCGACGACTTTTTCAAATGATTGTGATCGAAGCTGATGAATCTTCTCAGGTAGCTCAATGGGTGGGTGTAATCAATTACCGGCGAGTGCTATCGGCTCCGTTAAGGACCATGGGCCGGAAAAACGTTTTGTATTCGGATTCCGTTCAATGAGATGTCGGTCTGTCCGTCTGTCTGTCAGCGAGATATGCCGCCGCGAGGGAATGTATTTCGTGCCGGGAAGCAATTCTAGACCCTGGGATGAGATTAATTCCACCAATTAATGGCTATTTGATAGAAGCGTGTATTAATGCGCACTTTATTAGGAACTTATTAGATATTCCTAAGGCTCCGATTCTCAGCTGTACGCTCCGGAGAAATCGGCTCTTTCCGGCGTAGCATTCTTCCGAGAAATTCGGGCTCTTCCTTCACCGTAATCATCAGCAGCTCGCATCAGCTTCATTATCATCATTGACCACATCATCGGCTCAATCGACGGGAGTCGTCATTTTCTTCCTGTTGACCGCACGAGGGCGAAAATTTTCGGAAAAAAAGGCGAATCCCGTTCGTTTTCGATGCATTTCCGACCGTCCCAAGATATCATGGTTTGTCAATCCTCAATTGAATGAGGTAACGAGCGAACAGTGGATGCCGATGATGCTCGCGAGTCGAGAATTCGAGCAATGATTTTGTAAATTCCGGTGGTTTTGGAAATGGGTGACCAGAGCCCGAAACGAGTCCACAATGAGGAAATTCGTTTCTTTAGCCGGAAAATTCGTTAGGCGAAGAGGCTTTCGTTTTCTTGTCCGATGCCCTTTTTTGAGATGAGGAGGAGACGACTTTCAGTCACAGAAGGAACGAATGAAAGAAGCGATCCACGGAGACGAAAGTTAACTCACGACTCGGGATCGTGAGCCTTCGATTATTATCAGGGCAGACCCAGTACAACGCTTAGTTGTGGACGATGACTATACTGATTATTATTATTGTCGAGCCTTGCTTGTGTTTATTCACCTCATAGTCTCTTCCGAACCCCCGCCGCCACTACCACCACCGCCCCGGCAGCAGCTGTCATCGCGGATTTCGTGGTCAGTGGCGGCTACACGGTCGTTAGAGAATAGCTTGAGATAAACACCGACCTTGCTTTGTTTCGAGCGTTTAGAAGAGAAAACTGAGCGAATCTTCATTCAGAGAAATGAGCACCAGACTTCGCGGTGAGAGTCTTTGTGTGTAAGCTCCTCAACACGGTCCTGAGAAGCGTTGACGTCTTATGCAAAAGCCAGACTCCTGTTCACTTCGTCCAACATGTATTCGAAGTGTTCGTTCCGTCGGTGGTTCGTCCTGCCGACGTTCCATTGAACTCGACGGATGAATGACATATTACGAAGATATCCATGCTTGCCTCGCGTTTTTCTCTTTCGACTCCGGCCAAACTAACCGAATGATGACGTTGGTTCGATATCGTCAACGGTGTTGGCGAGAAAGGTCAACCATGGATTTTGATACAATGATGGCATTCACAAGGGCCCCTCGGCTGGCCAGCTGCTAAAACGATCTGAAGGAAATAAAAAATATATAGATCGCTAGCCCGAACGATCTACCGACAGCCGACTGGTCACTAGACCCACCGACCAATCATACCTCCGTCCCTACAGATGAGCGAACGTCCGAACCGTCGGTCGGCTGCTCGGTCGGTCCGATATGTTTGTCGAAGCAGCCCTCCGGTTACCAGAAATGAATAGGCCCCCAATGAATAGGGGGACGAAAGGCTCTTCGACCCTCGAATGGTGCAGTAATTTCCAGCGTGTTACACGCTTATTGCGCAACTTGGGAAGGGACAAGTATGTATGCGGTCGATGAAAACCGATGTCACCCCAAGGCTCTCACTCAGTCAGTAAGAATCGAATTTCATTGGATGCGATCACACGTTTCGGCTCGATGCTTTCACCAGAAACGCTTTCACGATGAAGATGACGGCGGTTACGACAGTGACTCTAGCTCGTGGGATGGGTTCACCGATGAACAATGCAAATTTTGTTTTCGGAATGGATATTTCATTGGATTCTGAATGGTCCGCTAAGCTGTCGCAGAAAGAATCGTTCACGATGCAAGGTAAGAAAATGTTTTTCTTCCCTCTTCCCCGAGAATGGGCGAGGTCTGGGCCGTGTTGAGATTCCGAACGGAATCGGAGGTTCGGTGAGCCAGGAAACCTCACCGCGGTAGTTCAGGGAGGGAAGGACTTCTCCAGAAGTGCAGCGATGTGAATGGACGGAGAGCTTTCCCATTCGGAAGAAGAATCTACGAGTTTTGGGGAGCCGCATCGATAAGCGCGGACTTTTTGTTTCCGGCAAGCAGGGACATCCGAAATTACCGAACTCCACGGAAACAATTCAAACATTGACTCACTTCATGAGAGAAAGAATTATGAGTACTCATGAATGCGACAATAATTCTCTGCGGAATCATATCATACATCGGAGGGCTTTTGCAGTGGGACAGGTCGACTCCTCCATTGCAGACTGGCTCGATTCGGACGTTTCCGCTTTTCCCGTGAATTTCGAAAGATTCCATTGATATCGGCTTGCAGTATTGGAAAGCATCGTTTAAGGTCGAGAAACAGGCGAATCAAGGGAACCCCCCCCCCTCTAATGGAACAGAACGAAAAGCTGATTGACAGTAGAGACCGATGACTGACGATTCTAGCGGCTGATTCGAGTTAGCCGCATCCTTGGTGTAAAAGAGCCACCGTTCAGGGGTGGAACGGGAGGCTCACGGAAAGCCGGTCGCTGTTCTGATGCGGACTCGCTTTGCCTCATTCACTCGACAGCCAGTTCCCAGATCTTCGTCAAGCACTCGCGCAAACACAGACACACCCGATCTTCATATTGTTCTTCATCCGCTCACTCGTCTCTTCTCCGGCTGTTTGTGTCCCTTTTTCAGCATGATGTAAGCGAGCGAAAGAAGTTGACATTCTAACAAAACCCTTCTGTCCTGTTGTCTGATTAAGCTCATTCGCTCAGTGCATCGCGTGTGAGCATTTCGTTTCAGCAACTTGATTGCTCACTCATTCAGTTGTCGACTCGTCATCATCGGCTTCGCAATGAGCTGCTAATGTCAATTGATCCAAAATTTGTTTTCTCGGGTCCTTTGAGGTGTGCCAAGATTGATTCCGGTTCGCCCAACCCACGCAATGATGAATCCCGCGCCGCGGCCACAGAGACGACCCGCCAGTCGTTGATGGAGTGCTCGACAACATCGTTGTCCGAGGATCGTTCCACCACAGGGCAACCGTGACAGGGAAATCAAAATCGTTATTCGTTAATGCGAACTTTAAGTAATCTGGCGTGTGAATTCTCCAGGGCGAAGAAAATAAGCCTCGTTTTCAAGAATTATTGTCGTCTCGTCTTTCTGATCGCGGGGGAAGCCGGAGAACAGTAACGCACCAAGAGCTGAAGTGTCTTTTCCGGTGTTGATACGCACGCTCACTCAGCTCCGTAGCGGAAATCAGCAAAGGGGGTGGAGAATCTGAAGGAGCGATTCAACGTCTTCAGTGACTCCATCGCAGACAAAGGCTCCGGCCAAAGCGCGAGTGTATCGTCGGCGTTCCTCCTTCGACCGATCGGAACGACAGCTCGAATCCGATTTCATGGAAACTGACGTTACTCTACCGTATCTGATGGAAGCGCGTGCGACTTGAAGGCTCCATTGATGTCACAGGTGGGCAATGAAATCTGACGATGAAGTTCACGGCACGACTCTGTACCACCCGAGCGTTTTCTTGGGGTTCGACTCGAACCTTTGTGGAGCGTCGCGATAATGTGTTACTGAAGCGTCACGACAAGATTACGCTGACGAGGCCGAACAAAAGCTTTCCCGCAAATTAGAGCAGAGATCCCGACCCATCTGCTGAACAAGGACCCGGCGCGGACCCTTGTGGAATAGCGCTCCCAGCACTTGGTGGAAGCAACACGACAAATCTGGTTGCGGATGATGTAACTCTGGGAGGAATTAAAGTAAGCGGTTTTTTTTTGCGAGACCCGCAATGCTGTAGTGTTTGCTGACAAGATTCGCTACTGTCGCTGCCGTGAGGGCGACAGAAATCGAGCGCTCCGAGCGGTTCAAATTGTCGAAACAGGATGACGGGAGACGCAAAGATGATGATGGTGATCCATTGCCACCATGTCCCCAGATGTCAACTCTGCGGGCGGCCTGAGAGACCGTGAGATATGTAGAATGGTAGCCGAGAATAGGATCCGAGGCACGACACAACTCACAGTTTCAAGCCTCTGAACACAATTTCTGAACACCAATACCGCCGCGCAAGATGGGAGCCGTGCATGCCGCAGCATCTCCAATCGGTTTTGGAGAGGTTTCAATATATCTATTTCATTTTTTCGCTGATAGCTTCATGGTGTCGATATGTGTCGCGTTGTTCTCAGGAAGCTACGACGACAAATACGCGACGACACCAAAAGCGCTGAGATGAAAAGAAAATTCTTATGCAACGACAGCAGCGACACGCACTTTTGTCAAGGCTGCGGTCGAGCGACACTGTCAAGCCACTGAATAATGAGCAGCATAGGCAACTTTTTTGAAAGTTGAGTCATGTTTCGACTTCGGTAATGAATGTTTGACTCGAACATTCCTGCTCGTCATCATTCATGTAGTATTCCTAGGGGCGGCAGGTATTGCGGCGGTTGACGGCGACAATCTAAAGAATGGAACTCCCGAATACTACGGAACTTTATGTTACGTCACCCTTGCTCCTGATTCTGGGAAACAGAGAAAGGGAGGAATAGAGTGTGCGAACGGTGATTTGTTCGACGGAGGATCCCAATCGCATATACATAGATGGCGAACTTGAAGATTGAGTTTCGCATCGCCGGCAAGCTGACTTCTTCCTGAGAACAATGAGGTCCTCCGTCGATAACATCGGAATAGGCAAGCGGGGATAATGCCAGGAGAGAAAGTTCCAAGTTTCATATGCAGTCGCGCGACGCACGAGAAAGCGAGCAAGGAGCCTGGTGGGCGATCAGACACTTTGGTCCGTCAGTTCACATAACGTCTCGGATTGTTGAAGACGGACTGAAGCGAACATGCTCATGGGAATCTTCGCAGATTTTGTTATTGTAACAGAAAACCCCATGGATGTTCGCTCCGCGGGTGGATTTGATCGGCTGTAGAAATTAGAACGACACTGCAGCCATCCATTGTCACGGACGCCTATCCAAAGCTGCTGCCCCCAGAGCAGAAAAGGACTCCCGATTCGGCCATACTGCGGACATCAGAAACGTTGATTGGAACGCCTCGAATTTCCCGTCGGCGAAAATTGCCCGAATCCTCCTTCATTCTTGCGACTTAAAACAGTGAGTGACACGGCCCAGGATCGAAGTCCACGACAAGGGATCAACGGATCAAGCGCTAGCCGCAATGTGCGCGCTGAATCAATTATGACCCAGTGTTCATTTGGGGAGTATATCCGGCAATGCGCAGGAATTCCGATTGAATTGAGTCTTGTCACGGATCCGTGGTAATTCAAGAGGGTAGGGTTTTCCCGCAAAAGTATGGTTAGGCAGTTCATCGAGCGATCGAGCTGATGGTCGAAATTACCTGCGAATCGTCATCGTGGGAAGTTCTGCACCCGACCCTATGTTGCGGGAGGTTTTGCGGGCAGGAAAAGATTCGGGAATCACTGAGTGAGAGCAACTCGTAACAGCTCGTACCTATCGAGGCAGGTTCCCGAGGCTGGATTTTCATTACATTGTACTGCCTGCCTTCGTGATTTCAGTTCCGGTGGTGAATCGGAGGAAAAAGCTTAATTGAAGAAAACACGATCCGATGAGAAGTACTTGAGATGAAGGGAGACATGCTCGCGAATATGAAACGGAAACTTGCCGTTTTGTAGGACGACTGCGCTCGTGATATGAACAGAAGTTATTCAGAATGGACAAAGCAGCACCGGTCGTGGGATCACGCGAATCCCAGATTAAACTCTATTTTTAGCGAAAGCTCCGACTTGACCGCTCGTGGGACTGGCAGATATGAGACGAAAGAAATCACGTTGGCGATGGGAATCAATTCTCATCCGTGAGACTTTTGAGCAATTCTCTCAAGAATGTTGTCAATACGCCACCGGAACGAATCCGGCGAATGCCAGACCGATGAGCGAATAATGGCAGTGTTGCTCAGCTCAAATTAAAACCCGAAATTCTCGTGAGCTTATCGGGTCCGAGCAATTCTTCATTGAGGAATTATGAAGCTTGACACAACAAAGCTACTTGGAGTAACAGGCCTAATGATCGAGTCATAAAATGTAAATGACCCCATCACAGCGTTCTCAGCACCACCGGTGCCGAAAAGAACAGGGACAAAGATGTCCATCCCTGGAGGCGAGCGCTATTTTGAAAACGGGATAGAAATACTCGGAATTTTTTCAGAGGGATTGGATTCAGACACGCAGTCTGCAGGGGAAGGCCCGATTAGCCCATCGATTTGGCAAAAACACTAAGCTGACCGACAAGTTTGAAATTCAGGGATTTTATATAAATTACATATTTCACTCTCGAATCGGTGGGATTTCCGTTCGAAGATGGGTTAGAGTCGTAAATGCTTGTTCATCGCCGCCGACCGAAGTTGTTCATTGTGGAATTCTTCTGCGCGAAGAGGGGCGTGTGATCCATCCGGCGTCTGGCGTCGGTTTCCGCTGACTGGATGAGGAGTTGTCACTGTGACAAGGCGACCCCGACGCGTCAGTCAATCAACAGCTACAGCCGCAAGTGCCGCAGCGGCGGAGAAAAGGTTCTGCTGCAGTTCTGCTGTGTATCTATCAGAAAGGCGGATTTCCATTCCAATAGACCCAGGGCCGAGCAATCGTAAGGAAGAATAGGAGGGAAAGAAACGAATCAACCCAATTGAGTTGGATGAATGAATACATAATACTAGCGGGCAACAGGAAGCTTTCTGTGGCTGACGGCGAGATACGAGAGGACCTCAATCGAACGAAAACTTCTGCGACCGAAAGTTAGTCGCAACTGCAGATCTGTGTCGTCGGGAAGGACTAGCGCTGGAGGGACTGGTCTTGAGGTCGCCCGATCGGATTTCGAGTCGGGTGGCCTCTTTGGCGTACACCTCCCCCCGGCCCAACCGCGGAGGAAAAGCTGTGATATGAGTGAACACGTCCTCTGTCATTCCCATTGTCCGCTCTTTGGCTCCCCGCGGTCTAGTGGCTCCTCAGACGTGGATACCAGAACGTCTACGCTTCTGTAAACACTATTCTCGCGACGCGGACTTGTCGCGCGCGGGGCGTCGGAGCTCGGAGGCTCTTCGAGGGAATGATACGAAAGCATCCAAGTCGACACCGGGTGCGATAGGAGAGGCGACGTGGATTCGTTTCCGAGTCTTGTGGTGAGAGATGTTCGTATATGAAGCGCGGATTTTATCCGCGGCTCACTGTCGGTGTCTACGGAGCTGTCGGGTTCGAGTCCGTCAAGAAAATATACAAACCCCGGGCATCGATATGAGGCTGCGCAGACGTCGTACTCTTCATCGGAAGGAAGACAGGAGCGAGAATCTCTGATTCCGGAAGATTCACCGGAGTTTCCGGATTGATTTCAAGATCCCTCCAATGAGGCCTTCCTCTCGGTGAACCAGATTATTCGAGCTTGAAGTACACACCTCTATCGGCTCGCGCGGAGAACGAGCGAATCTAGCAGTCTTACTCTCCGGAAGCGGACGGAGTTACCAGGATTCAGGAATGCGTCTCTACGGCGATCGATTCTCCCAACGTCGCCTCTCGACAGGCGGACAGGGAGGACCCACTTTCTAGGCCTCCAAGTCTGGTCGAAGCAAGCGTGCGACTTGATCGCGGCATTCCTACGGATTCCATTGCCCGATTTCCTTTCACGAGTCCCGAATTTTGTCGTCAGCTCACACGTCGAATGAATCGTTATCAACTTTCAAACAGCTTTCCGTCGGAACGCTTGTTCCGAAGGTCACAAGGCCCTGGCGCGATAAGCTGTACATACCTCGGAAGAACGCAGTAAAACCATCGAATGTCTACATCGGACTTTCCAGATAAATAAGCGTTCGCTTGCCAGCAGATCCTCGAATGAGTATCAGAGATCCTCCCGAGATTGAAAGAGATTATAGGGAATGCAAGAAACCGCCACAAAATTGTGGGAATCGAAGTCGATTGTTCGTTGACAATCATGGAGGCAGGATGGTTCCGGGGAGTTGAGGTCGGAGAATATGCGAAACCTGCACGGTACACGGAACAGACGGGATTTGAGCTCGTGGGAGAGAATGAGAACAACTTCACCCGAAAACGTGCTGCCGAGTATTCTCATCTCAAGTATCCGAGCTCATTCGTGATTTCCCCCCGAGACACCGGAGCGATTTCAGTAATGACCCACTTCATTACGGAACACAGTCAGATAAAAACATTTCATCATTTACGTCAGAATCATTATACCACTGATTGCGCAGCGTGTGCTTGTAGAGCTCTTACGACTGGCCGCACTGAATTGAAAATTTTCAACCACCGACCGCACCGGAGAATTCTTCAGTGCGATACCGATAGATATGAAAGAAAAAATGCACACGGCCGTCGGGAAGGGATCAAGACTCAATAGCGACAACATCGTTTATGAGAGCCCCCCGTCTGCGATCGGTTGTCGGGTTGTGGATTCAGATCATGGGAGCAACAATGATCGCCTTAGCTCCTCGGTACATGAAGCGAATTACTCGACGTATCCAAAATGAGCCGCTGTCGGATGAGCGGTAACTAAGATTAGCACTACCGCAATGTGTTTATGGAATATTTTTTTGCGGGGAGCAACCGCCGAAAAATTTGACGGATTGAGCGATGAATCGTTTTTGGCATTAGATTATTTGCTCGCAAGAAAAAATAGAAATTCCGGCACGGGAACCGTTCGCCGAGGAAAGCCGACCGGAGCACCGACGTGCTTCCAGCGCAGTGCAGGCCGATTGGAAGCACGATACAATGTAACAGCGACCAAGGGACTGAGGGAGAACTGGCAGTCATCGAGCCGACCGGCTCGTTTCGTTTAGGGGGACCAATCGGTCGAACATCTATTCTACGCGTCAGTTAGCTCCAAAAATCGTACTTCGCAGAAGCGGGCACGCGGGAGGGAAAACGGGTGGGCATCCGCGAAGCGCGAGGTGCAGCGGAACTAACATCAATTTGACCAGATGGACAGATGGAAGGAGATGAAAACGTCGATGTCTGTGAAAGAAAACGCTGACCCTCCACCCCGGATAACCCGGTGTAAGATGCCGGCATCGGCATCCGCCGAGAAAATTATCGATCTCACTCCAAGCAGCACCCGTGATGATAACGTCTACAAGCACGTCATCATCGTCGTATCCCCACCGCAACAAGCATCAGCAACGGAGCCGATACATCCGCATGCCGCCAATCTATTTTCGCGTTTTCGCTTTTTTCTCTATCGTTGTTGATGTTGTTGCCGTTTCGCGGATCATCGTAAATGTTCCAGAAACTCTCCCAGTCTTTAAAATGAACTGAAGCATTCTACTCTTTCGATTTCTGCCTTCCTCCCCTCTTTGACCCTTCTGCATTCACTTTCTGCCTTGACGTCCAGTAAGACGACATCGGGTCGAAAAGGGGCAGCTACACTTCGGGAAGATACTCGGAAGGATAAGCCAGAGCTCTACTAGAAACACAAAAGCTCGAGCTAGACTATTTCTATCCGCGGCAGAGCATCTCAAAGAGGGCATCTCGCTTGGGGGCGGCACTAAAAACAAGAAGATGAAAAGGATAACATTGGCGGCGAGCTTGAGGCTGGAAACCTTTGACAGATAATGCCACCATTGATGACCAACGACCACCAACTTCTGACATTCGTGTTCGGTCTATTGACCTCTACTGGCTGCGGGAGATAATATCGATGCTCAAGACTCCTTGAACGACACTTGAACCGATGGAGAATAAACCATATGCGACCCCCTCGTTTCGAGATCTGACGGAGTGGTACGCCGCACCAGTATCGAATTTCTCTTCCGGGCGGAAACACCAAGTTGTGTGGAAAATGCCAGGATTGGCGATCAGGAATCTCCTCTCTATGAGCTCGGTGGAGAAATTATCCGGTCGATTTGAAGATCCCGTGGATGATGTATCTGTTGTCCGTCTAAGTACGTGTCGACTTGCTGCGATCATCCAAATGCACAATTTTTGCTCAAAAATGCTCCGACTCTCACTGAGGAGCCCCCTGACAGCGCTCTTTTTCTTCGATGCTTTCAGACGCTTTTCAATGATTTCATCAAATTTTTTGTAACGATTCGAGCCGGCTCCAAATGCTTCGTTCTCTGTGCGACTGTCAGCTGCAGCGTCTGTGAATGTCCGTGTCCACGCGGAACAAAGACAATCACAACGCTGTTGCCGCTTCTAGCGAGCGGAACTATCTGCCCTGCGCGAATTTCAGGCAGAGAGTTTTTTGTTGTCCATTTCATTAAAGAACAGTCGGTGGATAGATTCCGCTTCGGGAGCCGCTTTTTCCCGCTGCATTCCACGAGCGGACTCCTCCTTCGCAACCGGCTTGATTTTTATTCGATTCTAACGCGAGTCCGCTGCCATCCGATGTTGGAACGATCGGAGAACATTTCTTCCCAATTAATTCGGATCGACTTGCCAGCTCACGCGTGACACAATCCGCGGGCGGAGATGGTTCGGATAACAGGACAGAGATCTGGAGTCGGAGTCTCGAGGGACCGATGTAGTCCTTCGGCTGTGGCGAAGCATGATTCCGCGCTGCTAAGAAGACAAAATATGGACGGACGAAGACGTTCGAAAGAGACTCCGAGCTATCGCGAACATCAGCTCTTCACTTGCAAATCTATTTCTAATTGTTCGATGTTCTCTTCGGAACAGTGTCAAAATCTGTCTCAACCAGAACAACTGGAAGCCAGCGACTGTCGCGAGATGAAGTCGTTCGCGAACGACTGGAAGTTTTCCGTTCGACGGGGAATTGACATATGCGACGATACCGGCTCGCGATCGCAGCAGACGTCTGGCAAACTTTGCCCAGCAAGCGTCTTCATGTCGAGATCTTGCAGGGTGACAAAAGATGAGAATAAATGTCGAGTCGTTCTACAGTCTCATCTCATTCTGTCCCTATGACGACACCAGAGATCCCTGGAGGAATTCAGAGCCGTGCATTCTCCGACCGTGAAAGGTTCTCTCCTGGCCGAGAAGAGTTGACATTGTTGGTCCATTGCTGAGGTATGGCCCGACCTCGCATCGACAGGGGTGTGTTTCCTTCGCTTCTGCATTCACTTTTCGCAAGATTCAAAGAACGATCTGAAATCATTGATTATTATTTATCATTGCTCATCGATCGTGGACGTTCTCGGCGAATTTTCGGCAGATTTCACTCCGGAGAGGACGAATCTGCTCCATATAAGCACCGATCTTTGAACGAGCGTGTGTGAATATGAGTGCCTTGCAGTGAATCGAATCTATGGTTTGCATCGCTCCCTAGCGCCGGCATCGCTGGATGAGGGGCATGCTTCCCTTTAAAATGATCAAATTGAATGACAATGACAGTGCCGAATCGAACGGTGTGAAACATGTGTTGCTCTTCACCCTGAGCGCCATTCGCTCCTCTACACCTGTTTGAAGAATAAGAGAATGCTGGTCATACGGATTTGATTGACGTCCGTACCGCACAGGGTCAGTGAATTGATTTGTTGTATTACCGAAGGATCGACACGTCGGACGATTCTCATAGAATGGCCAGGAAGATTCACATTGGAATGGTTGGGAAAAGAACGCAGAGGAAGACGAGATACTGTGGGCGGTTGACGTTCATATGGCTAGCCCGGCCACGGTAGATATCCGACTCTGTACTGTGCGCGTCCCTGGCGATGGGGTCAGACACAGGCTCTATCAGGGCGAATTCCTGCTTCGAGGCCCCGATTTGCGATTCTGGAGCTGCAAGTCACGGCTCTAGGTCAGTCAGCTCCCATGTCACGGACTGGCGCCGCTTTCTCCGCGGTGTCAGTGTATCGATGACAGGCGGAAGCTCCGACCCATTCGCCCGGTAGCTCTCGTATGAATGTGATTTATTGGAAAATCTCCCATCGACATGAGTGTTCGCATCGGCTGCGCAGCTCGAGGCAAACCGCAGCTCGCAAATCCGTAGTGAAGTCGCAGTGTAAGTGATTAGATTTGTTGGAATGCTGGAATTGATTATCGTCTTCATCAAACCCGATTTCCGCCACATTCGAACAAAATCAGACCCTGACTGGATGCGAGCATCCTGCAGTGCTGATGGTTTTCCGATTCAGTCGAAAACGATCGGTAATAATTCATTTGCAGATGCGTTTTCGGCTCGCGTTGTACATATGTGACGTTGGGGACAAACGACGCTCCGATAGATCTGGAAGCTCTTTTGCGAGCTTTATTCACGTGGCGGGACCACTTACCAGCCACAGCGGTAGCCGGACCGCGGTCTTTCGACACTCCGTTATTATTACAAGCGAATATGCGTGGGCGCGTAGCTCGCTGACCGGAGAGAAAATACTGTGGGAAGCCAATATCGTTTAGCAATGATAATGACGGCGGAGCTGCGGCTACTTACTGGTGTGCAAACTGCGATGACGAGTGGACAGAAACTTTTGCAGCCTCCATTGCCCTTGAATCCAAGGAAGAAGAGCGCGGGAAGAACTCTACCCTGACCCGGAGAAAAAAAATTCGAAGCGTTCCGAGTTTCCGTGGGAGATGTATATATTGCTTGACCAGCGGTTTCGGTCTGGGCTCGCAGAATTGAGAGACGCTTTGAGGAAAGAGAATCGTTGGAGCGGCAGAGCGGCGGAACGAAGAACGGATTTCAGAAGGATCCGAAAAAGTTTATCCAGCAGCATACAGGAGCCATGCAGGGAGCTCCTCGGACGGGGAAAATCTCAGGCTTCTCGGCGAGGATCCCCGTCTCTGGGTACGAGATGCTGGCTCGTGCGTGCGTGCGTTGCTAACAATTAAGGTCTGACAATTTAGAGCATAGGCCGCGCCGCCAGCGAACGTCTAGCGAAGCTCTGGGTCGATCTTATCTAGTGTAGGAACACGAGCAAACTCCGTCCGCAAGCGGTGATTTGCAGTCTCGTAGCAATGATCTTGAAGAAGGACGTCGCAAGCTCGATTCGCGGCTCGGAGCGATGTCCTGCGCAGACTCCTCCTTGTTTTCTGAAATCGCTCGACTGAACCCGGTGCCCGATCTAGTCACCGATAGCATCTTGCCGTTGAGCCTCGTTCTTGGTAATGTGCTTCGCGCTGCTGATTCTTTTTACTAATGCCCCCTCGAGATTTCCGGATCCTCAACTCCAGAACTCCGAGCGTCTACGGATAGCGGCATACTTAAAGCCTACCGAATTTTTGAATCGAGTCAAGGATCTCAGGCTCGGCGGCGTCCAAATCGTGGACAACTTTCTGCGAAGTCTCGAACCGAGGACCGGCCAGGCTTACTAGGTTCCACGTATTAGAGTTCTGGTGGAGAAAAATCATTTTTAGAAGGAATCCTGCACTTGACGAGTGATGGAGCGAGATCGAGACAAGCTTATTGAACGCGAGTTCCCGTCAAGCCTCATTCTTGACCTCTTGGGAGTTTGGAATGCAATCCCGGCATCGGTATCACATGAGCTGCACTCCCTCATCACTAATCTTTCATCTCAGAAATGGCACAAGATATTATGTAATTCAACGCGTGTTTCCTTCAGGCAACAAAAAATTCAGAATCGTTTTCGGCTCAGAGTCCACGACGCTGGATAAGCGCTGGAATGTCGAACACTGTATTCTTCCCATCACGATAGAGGGGGTATTTGCGAAATGATCTGACTAAAGAATTCTAACTTCACCGAGCGAAAAAGAAAGTAGACCATCTCCATTAAAAGAAAATTCTATCCGGAGCGTTTCGTATGGAAATGGTTAACAGCACCGCTAGTTTCGCCATCCCATCAACTTTATAGCTATTCGAAGCTCAACGGAGAGAACAACCCCGGATATTTTTGCGATTCTCGAATGTGACTCACTTGAATAGGATACGTCTTCGGGCTTCTGGGTTCTTACGAGCGTGACTCTCTGAATCATGGTCATGTAAGGCTGCAGGAAATGGTCCGCTGTTCCTCGATGGTTTACCACGGGTGGTCTTCCTGTCATTATCCTCACGGAATTAGCGACGAATAATTCCTAGTCACAGAAGAAAGCCTGGCAGAAGTGTATTTTGGTATTTTCTGATTTCCTCGGACGGGACTCCATCAGGGCTTGTTTCTAGATAGTGTGAGGTAACTCTGGGAGCTTTCCCATCGAGCATTTCTGACCCAGCGGAAGAGATCAGTGTTCAGTAGACTTCTCTGCCGCTGTCGCATACCATGGAAAGAAGGCGGTGTAGTCTATAGCAGGATCCCAGCATGGGAAAGCTGTCGAGGCTCGGTCTGGGATGATACAGAAAATCCATTCAGGGTCGTGTCTGAACCGCGCCTTCAGAACCTCGCAACTTGCGATTGATCGTTTTTTTTCTCTCTTGCCGTGTCCCTGTGATTGCGCACTTCGTTGAACAAACATCAGATGACAGAATCTCGACGCGCTTCATTAAAAGGCGCAACCAAGAATATCGTCGACCATGATACGTTACGGTGTTCTGCGCCGATCTCGAGGTAAACTTGAGGGAGACGGCGGTGACCGACTGGTCGGAGTATGTTTCCCCGAGTGGCTGGAAATCATTATTCAATTCTTGGTCCCGTCCGCGTCTATCTTTCTAGAAGCCAAGAAATTCTGTTTGAGGAGAGTTTGCGACACGAAGGATCCATTTGGAGCTCTGCGTCGTTTCTTAGTGTCTCATATTTTTCTTTCGCCTGATTCCCATCACACATTATCGTGGCGGTGACGCGACATTTCAATATCATCAGAAGAAGTTTCCTCCGACTCAGGTCGAGAAACGTGGTGATGTTTCCGATGAAATATTGAGATGCAAGTGCTTTTGATGATCGCCATCCTATCTCTGGGCCACAATTTGCCTCGCTGCTCTGGCGGACTGCGGTGGACTTCATAACTCTGCTGATGACAGTCACAGGAAGGCGCGGAGGTTTTTGCCAGATATCTGAGGGTCGCAAGATCCGTCTGGAGCAGCCACACCACCAATAGGCTCGACAACCAGCATGACAAGAGAAATATTCGACAAAATGTAGACAAAGAGCTGAGGAACGAGAAGTCGATGAGATGAGAGGAAGCCCGGTCGAAACAAAAACCCCCTGCCGTCGTTATTTTTGAACACGAACTCTCATTTTTCCGCGCAGCGTTTCGCGGCTCATAGACGATAGTTCTCAATGCAGGGACGGGAAGTCACAGCCACTCTCCGCTACTGGTGAGTAATAAGCGCAGAGTGTAGAGCTTCGAGCTTCCAGTTCTTCTTTTTTTTGAGAATCCGATACGCTCATGGTAGATGGACACACGGTGCCGAACATCCACGTCTGGAACTTCTCGAGGAGCTCTTCGAATTCGAGAGAGTGGGTTGCCTTCTTGTAGAGACGACGAGGCTCTTGGATAATCCCCCGACCAATCATGCGGTTTCGGATTCAGCCTTAGCATTCCTGCTGAGTTCTATCGATAGATGTTCGAGATCATGAGACCCATGGATGGGTATTCAGAGGAGGATCCACCTCTGAGCCTGTTACACTTTGTCCTCTTCATGAGGTAGCCCTGCCTACGATCCGACAGATCAAGCCCAATAACGAATCGTCTCGAGAAAATTCCCGTCATTGTCAAAAAAAACCACAGGGAGCGAGAATTTACAGCAACCACTGTGATCTTCGAAGAGCGGCTGACGACGTAAACATCGCTAGGGTAGAGCGTCCACTCCTACACGAAACGGTCTTCTATTCTTCTCGCGTCACGCGTTCTCATAGGTCCTCCGCCGATCGCCGACGGAGTGGAGCAGGGAAGCGGCCGAAAACCGACGAAAGCACTCCGCGATGGGAACTGACATTTCTAAGTAGACGCCAATCCGCGTTGCCAATTTCGGTCACTTTTTGCGTTGAGCAGATTTTCCGGCCGCGTTTCCCGGTGGGGCTTCTCTGTACGTTGGAGGAGTCACTGACCCTTCCGCTCTTGTAATGCCAAGCGGCATAAACTTCCAAATTGATGACGAAAAGCCCGGAACTGTCACGAGATCGATATACGGCTGGCTTCCTGAAGCCGTTTAGATTTCTCTGCGAGTCCACCGCCAGTCTCGTATAATCTCTTCCCGCTAGCGAAACGATGCTGGAAAACCTCATTATGAGACTCGTTTCTGAGACCGTTCTTACGCGGGGTTACCGCCCGGTTCGTTTGAGCGCGAGAACAAAGATATCTAATTGCGGCTCGAACTTTAAAAAATATCGTGCTGCTTCCTTGGTATTCCAACCAACGCCACCACTGACGCTTCCCACGGCGGCGTCCTTGAGCGTTTCCCAACTAAATTTGGTTCATGATGAGGCTAAAAACGCATCGAAAGGGGCCACGTTTCCCTTCCGTGCGCTATGTGTACCATCTCTCCCCGATCGAGACAGATCCCACGGGGTTCTGTAGCCATGATTTGGATGCGATCCGAGCACCCGAACGAGGCTCCGATTACTCTTCGGAAAGCTGGAAGCTGAATTCTTTCATTTTCATTCTCTTCTGATCTGTCTCGGAACGGTGAAACATTGCGGCCCACCCTCAGGACGCCCACCGAAGTCTTCCCATCATTTTCTATCTTAGGTCTTTCAGCTTTTCTGCCAAGTGAAAACAGCCGGGTGACACTGATAGTAATCATCGCCCCCTAGCCGAAAAGTATTCGGCTGAAAATGTGACTATTCCTTCAACTTGCCCCTCCTTCGAAGAACGCTCGCTCCCAGAAGGATCCCAGCTCGACGATCGTAATTCATTGTGAGTGACATTCTCACGAAGTCGAGTCGTCCGTGCATTGTTCCCGGATGAGTCAAAGAAGTGTGCTCCTTCGAATGCTTTGAATCGAGGATTCTCTGGTCTCGAACTAATTCTAAGGGAGTCTTATCTTGAAAGGCTGTCTAATATTTTCCTCCTTGCACCGATGCTTGGGATCGTGAATCGCCCTCTGCTCTCGGGAAAAGGGAGACTCACGGGCGATTCGCTGCCTTTAGGGAATGATCGTTTCTGGTACGTTCTGGCTGCGTCCTCCGATGGTTTTTCCTGGTCGGTTCGAACCTCACTTTGTCAGTCGGAACCACATGCGCGCATTCCCCATTCCCCAGCCTCAATAAATCTCTCGAATATATTTCCCTGAAAGAGGGAAGAGACACTCTCAGGCTCAATTCGCTGCCGACGATGTCTTTGTATGAGAATAGCTCTCCTCCTTCGATCATTTTCATCGGAACTTTTTTATCCCCCGTCACTTCTCTGAATCGTCATCTAAATGAGCCCATCCGCGTATAGAATGAATTTCGAATGAAACTTCTGCGTTGAATCTCTACAAGTCCGCCTTCCTGCTTCATGGCTTTCGTCTTCTGAGCCATTTTGGAATCGGAAAAACGCGGTTTCTCCTGCGTCTATCGCCGCTAGGCAAGCGCGAGACATTTGCTAAAGTGAGAAAAAATACGCATTTGACGAGTCATCCAATCGCAGTAAACTGTCGGCGATTCTGTGCGTCTCGAAATCATATTCGTGAATGCGATCCGAGCGATTGACGCTAGTAAAAACAATCTTATTGCGGACCTTGATTTGAGAAAGCGGGCGAATAGTAAAGGAAGGGCTACAGAAGATAAGATTAATAATTCGACCGCTCTCTCTGCGCTGTGGCACCTCAGCCAAGAGCCAATCAATGACTCCAGAGGCGTGGATAAGATCGATCGTTGACGATTCGCAAAGCGTAATTATCGCATTTCCGAAGACCGCTCCCATTGTTCCGTTTTCACCTCCCTGAGGTCCCGCCTCCGACATGCAGATACTCCTAGCCGGGCGGAAGTTGACTGCGTGTGTTGGAAAAGAAAACTTTCTGGGATTTTTTCATGCATTAAGTCCTCGGGGTAAGAGACCGCATAATTTCTCTCATCCTAAAGCTCCTCCTGCCGGATCGGACGATTTTCTCGCTTGTGCAAGTTATAAACTCTCGCAGGATGATAATGACGACGACTCGCGAACCAGAAGATTCAGGAGCTGGACGAAGTTCTGAGAACTTATTCAATGTCAGATAAGGAACTTCTGGCGCAGGGGTTCCCACGGTGTGGGGACTCGAATCGAACGGGTTTGCGCTTGTGTGGCGATTCTGCGGTTTCGGGAATCCAATCAGCATATACCTCATATCGTCCGTCCGTCCGTCCGTCCGAGAGTCTCAATCGGGGACGGGCTCGAATTCGAAATCCGTGAGAGACTTGGCAATCCGAAATCCGTCAAATCCTGAGGCCTGATTGTGCGACTTCCATGGCACGTCTGGAGCGCGGTTCTCAAATTCCGAAAAAAGTTAGGTCTCCCACAGCTTTCCACTGTGTGGTCACCCGCTGCCTCCTGGTACAGCGTGAGGAGACTATCAAGACTTCGGAATGCAAGTCATCACTCTCATCAATCACGGAGCTCCTCGAGCCAAGGTCGAGAAAATACAAGTCTGCGGGACTGTTATCATTGTTCTCGTTATTACTACAACGCTATTCTCTCGACTGCCTGCGAGTCAAACTTCATCATCACCTCTTCGTGAGTTTGTTACCCGCTACCTCGGGGAGCTGATTGCGCAATCAACGCATAACGAAGCAGATTCCCATATCCCAGCTAATTACCAGAATGGAACTTCTTGCCGTACGGGTAGTCCGTTCGGAGCTACTAAGGATAGAAATCTTAGAGAATAATCAAGGTGACGTTTCGACCGGAATATCGTTCTTGCCTGGGTCGATATCGACGGCGCGGCCGGAATGGTCACAAATGCGGGCCAATAATATCAAGATGCCCCAGAGCCAAAAACTGCGATTTTCTTATCCCCGCATCGAGCAGCTTGGATGCTCACAGCTCACAGCATTTTCTCCGCGATCGGCGAATACCTGCAATCGCTCTCGTCTTGGATCCGGTGGTTTGAACAAGAAGGTGGGAACGGGAAGTTTACAACAATGCTCTATTTTCTCAGACAGTCAACTACTTTGGTGCCAATGACAGAGTTCGAGTACCGCCGGCGGAAGCCATGCGATCGACAAGATATCCCTCAGGGGCGGCAGTCCAGTCCCGAATCCTCGACACAACCAATGCAGTCTATTAGTCTGAGGTCGCGCCGCGCCGTTCTGACGCGCTCCCAGTCCAAGCGAACCCCGGAGTGTAACAGCGGAATGCAGTTCAGCTGCGAGTCCCGCAACGGATCTGTACAGAATTTCCGTATCCCCGTGAAGATCGATTCGGACTCGCCGAATTCCCCCGAGCATGGCGGGAACTGGAATACTTGAGGAGAATTCCGCTTCTCTGAAGAATTACGTCTGATCATCGCACCGGGGAGAATCGGCTGGCTAGCCCATCCCTCCTTCCGGTGGAAACTCGGAAGCCCGGGACGCGGGAAATGAAAGAATTCATTCCGGAGATGAATGTGAATATTGGTCGGTCATAGACTACGGTCTGAGCAGCAGCAGCCACAGCACCCTACGCCGAGCACTGACATTGGATGTCCGAAAATCGGCGTGAGGGACGCGGTTTTTGACGGATGACACTCCTTCAATAATTCGTCTTGCTCGCTGGAAGTTGCCGAAGTCCCCAAAGCGGAGCCTCACGGGGGCTCAGTCGGAAGAAACCGGGAGCCGAGGCCGATACCACGCAAAAATTTGAAGACGACTCGGAAGGCGGAAAACAACTTCAACTCTGTGGATATGGCTTGTTTTTCCCTTCGAATCGTCAACGATGTTCAAAGGGCGATTCCATGAATGAATCCGACTAGCTCAACGGCCGGTCGGTCTGCCGACAGCTCGGTCGCTAGCCCGGTCAGCGAGTCAGGAAGTCAAACAAGTGATGGAGCAATCCACGTCTTCGGAGCGAGTGTCAATGGATCATTTGCTGCGACTTCTGTGATTTCTCATATTCTTGAATCCTACGCTCACAAAGAAATCCTCATCCACGCCTCGTACGGCCATTGAGGCCGTTCTCGCGGATACTATCGAGCCTTGTTGAGCGATCGAATCTCCGCCGGGGAACGGCAATAGTGGGAGCCGTCCCCAATTGTCTCAGCACAAAATCGATCCCTCCTGGTTCTGGCGTCTACATTTATTTTCTTTTTCTTCCAGGAACCGACATGACATCAATCGAGTGATTGAACAGCCCCGAGAATGCGGAGAGTCTTCCTTATATTGTCGGTGTCTTCGTTTGTTCTGGGCCAGACCACACCCGATCAGACGGAAGGCCGACCGAAATACCAACGAGCTCTGACAGACCTCGTCCCCGCCAGTCTGATCACCGTACTCGACAAGTACCACCGGCCGATAAATAGCAACTATGACGCGCCTGAGCCCACGAAACAGAAGCTGACCAAGGCTGAAATCCTCGCGAAGTTCACTTCAGCCCGATCGTCGTCCACAACCCCATCAACAACCCCCAGGAGCACGACGACTACGACAAGGAAACCGTCCTCTTACGTGACCTCCTATCCGAACTTAGGTCAAACAGATGATGGCACGGAAACTCCGTTCAGGATACTCTTCATCCAGACCACCACCCCGAGCGTTCCCGTAGACCTCACCCAGCCGGGATTCTTCACCAAAGTTGTCACTCAGACGGCGAAGACGGTCACCGTTTATGAGGATGGCGTTGCGAGAACAGAAACAGTTACTCCGTCGCCTTCGCGAGATACCACCTTGTCTTCATCACCTGATTTCAGCCCGGTCTTCATCTATAAGAACCAGAGGTTCACCAGCGACTCCCCGAATCCGGTCGTGAGCGTCGCGAGCTCCGTGAGCACCAGTGATGGCGAGGTTTTCAAAAACGGGGGAGAGATCAAGGCGCAGACACTTCAAGGACTCCAGAACGCCGTGGGCACACCTGCAGGGAAGTCCTCGAGTACACCGAGACCTCGGCGTAAGGTCATAAAGGTCAAGAGCAGGAAGGTGCTCAAGAAGGACAGAGAAGCTCAGAAAACCACAGTGAAACCGTCGACGGAGGCGGAAACAACTGTTGAGACGCCGAAGAAGAAGGGAGCATCCAACGGTCGAGCCCCAAAGACGAACGCCCCACGTGAACGATCAAAGGTCCTGATCACTCGGCGACTCAGTACGTAAATTCAGACTCGAACACTCCATCCTTCCTTTTGCTCCTCTCTTATTCTCCCTTAATTGAGAGCCAGTCGATGGACCATAAAAATACTCCTTGCCCTCCCTATCTCTATGCCCGGGTTTAATGAAAGTTCAACTCAATTTCCAGACAACCCCCAAAAATCCCAGAGCATCGAAATACAAACCACCGTCGCACCGTCATTAGAGGCGACCTCAGAAACTCCGAGGAAGGTCCGTCGTCCCGGGGGGATTCGGAGATCGACTGCCGCTCCTGAAATCGGGAAATCCACCTCAGAAGCCCCAACAACGACCGCAACTCCAGCTCGACCCCTATTCAGAGCCCGAGTAGCTCTGGCACCTTCTCGAGCCCCGAGCACCGCAGCCCCGACTCTGAGATCTGTGATCCCAACTTCGAGCTCGGCCCAATTCGAGCCGACGAAATCACCAACCAGGAGAAATCCTCAGCTATCCAGGACGTCTCCGGCAACCTCGTCATCTACGTTGTCCAACACTCGGTTGCCGGAAACTTCGACAACATTGGTTCAGACACCTGAACCGAGCGACGTGAAATCCTCAACGCAGCCCAGAATTTCCCAGAAGCGCGTCGTCACTAGAATCGGAACTTCTAGGCCAGTGACGACAGCTCTGCTGACTACAACACCATTACCTAGCGCACCGACCGATGCACCCTCGTCCACGGAAGTTCCGCCAGCGTCTCGAAGCCCGAAGAAAATCGTCAAGCGTAAGAAAAAACCCACCGCCTCAACAGCCGCTCCCGAGTCCGAGAGCTCCGACGGGACAACCGTGACACCTGTTTCCATAATCTACTTCCAAACGACTCGATTCACCACGCCAACTCCGTCCGTCACCGAAGCCAGGAGAGTTGGCAAGAAACGCAGGAGGAAACCCAGTACAGCTGCAGGAACCGTTTCGACGCAACCGATTCCGTTCTCTCCCACGGAGCCCTCGACATTCAGTGCGCCTCAGGCAGTGACCGGATTCAGACCTATCACCACCTCGAATTATTTCCCGACTCCCGAACACCTCCAGCATCTACCGAAAACCGATGAGATCGCCCAGGTCATAAACCTCCCGGGAGGTCGCCTTTCATCGTACCAGGCGCGATACTCTCCCCAAAGACAACAGGAGTTCGTGCCAGATCGAGCTTATGACACATCGATTCCGAATCCCTCGCCGCAACAAATACCGCGGATCCCGCCCAATCAGAGAGCGATCCGACCCGGACCATTCACGGTCGATGAGTTTTTCGCCAACGACCCAACTTACCAAGACCTTCAACGACTACTCGTCGCGGAAACTAACCGTTTCCATAGCCAACCCAGGAATTCGGCTCGCTATTCGCCATACCAGGATCGCGCGGTGGATTATCGATCTTCGAAATGAATGAATTCCGATGAATGGAATCACGACGATGGCCGCCGAAAGATCCCCTCCAGCGAGAGCTCAAATTGAAGCGTCTGCCTTGGATGATTTGAATATTTAACAAACTGAACTCTGCTTAGGCATGCGGATCATTCGGCAAGAAAACCCTTCCATATAAGCTCCTCTTGGTCGCGGTGCACTGTGAATAACGAATAATCAATCGAACTGAAATTCAGACGGGTTGATGCCAATCGGATTCCTAGAATCAGTGGGTCTATCGATCGATCGATTGAACAATCATCAGAAAATCATTCTGGAATCATGTGCCATTTGTTCATACTTGCATCCTTAGACAGACGCAATTATTGGGATCATTGTAAATATTCATTTCTATATTATAGTTCCCGCGAGCATATGCGGCGAGGGCCTTCCCGAAGGCTCTAGAGCGTTAGAAATCATCCAACTAACCCTTTTGGGCGTGGACCAGTTGTTGCCTCCGGAGTTATCCAAATTTTATCAAGCTCGTCAGATTGCTGATATCTTTGACATCATGATAACTCGCATATTGTTGATTGTTGACTCCCGTGCCGATGGGGTGAATGAATGAATGAATAAACGAATAAACATACAAACACCAGGGGAAACCGAGTGCTAGCCCTAGAGTATCATACCTACATATGACGCCAACGGTTCGTTCACATTATTTCTTCCTTTATTCAAAGATAACTTCGGGAGAAGCTTTCTCGATGACAACACATTCTCAGTAGGTTCCTTGATTATGAAGTCCAGCTCCGCAGTTCTTGATGTCATCTCTGAGTTTCCCAACGATGTCGCGCATCGTGCGGAAATCAGTCTGATACCTGGGATGGCAAGCACGATGTGACCAGTCACGTTCACCAGGAAGGACTTGACGTTTTTTTCGTCACGGAGGAAACGGATCGGACTATCCGATCGGGTGAAGATACCCGGAGCCCCTTACTTCGAATACTCCGAGGACCGAAGGCGTTGAACAAGGGTCGGTGCCCACCGTTCGAAGTCCATAATAATCGGTGAGCGTGATCTGAGTGCTACAGGGATCAGAGTTCGTGTGCCGTGTCGCCCACGAATGACTCTAGGGATTCATTGAGGTCGTAGGCGGATGTTCGATCAAAGTCGGCAGAGACGCTGAACCCATCCTCGAGGAGCTTGTGCAATTATTTATATTGCAACTCGCATGGAGGATTCGAGGCCCCTCCGAGCTCGAGAGAACGCAACTCCTTGGGTGAAGGAGCGGAAGGTCTGGAATGCCTGAGGGGAGCCTCGTCGAACTTACGGGCTCCGCAAAAGCCGGGCTCGGACTCCTCAAGATAGGGATCGCTGAATCGACAGATGGACAGATCCCTGAGAGAGTAGGTGCCAACTGCCAAGCGGCCCCGGTGAGTATCGTTGGAGCGGCTGCCCCGGAGGTTTCTCCGGCAGTGAAGCCAAGCACAATCTACGGGATCTTCGGAGCTCACGGTCAGCTCAAGAAAGCACGAGGGAAATGATCTCACGAACTATAGGGGTTGGACCGAGGGACGAAGAATCTCTTCATCGAATAGAACTTCCGGCGCCGCTTACTACGCAGAGAATAATTTGCTCTGCCTCACGTGGGAACGAGGGAGGTGCTAACCTTTGGTAGAATTCGGGGTACGAGATCTCTGCATTGCCGAGGAGCAGGTCCAAGCCAGACGGGGCCAGGACGCAGTTTTGATTGAGCTGCCACAAAGCTTCGGGGCTGAGCATGCTGATATCCGGCAAACTAGGAGAGAACGGAGAAACCTTAAGATTTGTTGAGAACCACGATCACCCCGATTGTGCGAATTCATGTCGAGTTCAGTTCGGAATCAAAATTACTCAGGTTGATAATACCTGTTGAAAAGGTCGGCGCTCCCTTTGAATTGCCGGTATAAGGCGCCAAAAAGTGCCTTTTCAGTGAGATACTTGTCTCTGATGGAATCCTCTACTTTACGGGCTTCCACAGCCAACCGGGTCCACGCTCTCGTCGACAACTCCATACGACATGCGATCACTTTCTGAAATTACACTCCACAGTCATTGCCGAGTCATGCTCCGGATCCTTCGTGTGGATCGGGGAGAATCGCTCCTGACAGATCGGGGCGGGCACAATTATTCGTCCTTTGAGACCTCAGAGCACCTGGATTAGACAGGACATCATCATTAACTCACATGGTCCACGCTCGGCATCAAAGCATAAGTGGCCGCGAAACTTGTCACCACGATCGAAAATCCAAACGTAGAGACCATTTTTCGTCCGGTCTGTAAGCGGATCGATTGCAGCGCAGCTCGGACACTGTATGATGAGCGGTCCACGGCATCAAGCCGGGCGACTGTTGACGGATATTCAATTTAGTCAAGGCCGTAACCTGGAAGAGACTCGATTGGGGGATTTTCATTCCGCTCTTCCGTGAGCGATCGTTCGACTCTGAGACAGCAATGCAGTATTCGCCGAAAGAAAAGCACTCGCCTCCCCGCTCTTCTGAGGCAATCGTCGGACAAGTGTTACGTGAACATGCTAGAGCTTCGTTGAATAAATCGATGATGGTTTCAGCTCATGCATTTGATGAATAATAATCCATCGACCAACTCCTGAACAAATGCTGTCAGGACGTATTTGGGACCAAGTCGGGATGCTGCGAGGACTGCCTGGACTTCCATGAGATCGGCTAATCGGTGCTTCATCCTATCGAGACTCCCGACGCATCGTTTTTGTCCTTGGGGCTCCCCGAAATAGCATAAAAATGAGAGGAGGAGTTCGTCGTGCTAGGGGCCGAGACGGTCTTTTTTTAGGTCGAGGAATCATTTTGTCCAAACTCGTGTCGCGTTCTGAGCCGACGAGACATCCCGATGAAAAACCCCGATTCCACTAAGCATCACTAAGATTGGGTGTGCGGTGATTGATCGTCTTTCCTGATTGAGCGAGGATTCCCCTGTCCCCCTCCCCCCTCGGGATCGAAATACCGGAAGGCGGAAGGCTAGAGGGGCCGGTGGCGAACAGTAGGTGTCTTCCGCAAACATCTGACCACCATTGGGACATATAAGGGAAAACTTGGCCTCGGGAACCATCTCTCGTTGGGACTTTGATTTCCCATCGTAGATCATAACCAACTGATTATTCATAGTTTCATAATATGATTATTCGATCATTCATCTACGATATATGACCCTCACCGTACTGGAATAGAGATATCTATTAGATTTGTGATAACGAAATTCTTCCGAAGTTATCAGTCGCGTAGCATCAGTTGATGCGAGAGGTCACGGTGATGGACCTTTTCGCAATCTTTGCGCTGCTTACAAGCGGTCTTCTTGCACTTGTGGTGCATTCGCGACAATTTGTTTTACATGGGGCCGGACCAGGACGACCTCCATACCGGTGGCTTTTCGGATATCTGATCGCACTATGCTCACTTTCGTGGGTTTTCAATACGGCTGTAAATCCGACGCCAGACGTCACGCTACAAGGGGGAAACACACCTCCCAAAGTCCATCTCCTCGTCAAACACATGGGCCGGGAGAGCTTCAAGACAGTCGACGAGATCAAGGGACTCACCCGTGAACAGCGTTTCAAAGTGAAGAAGCCCAACGGAGAAATCGCTGAGGTGTCGATAGACGGGCTGAACGCGATGCACGCGGAAGTTCAGCGAAAGGCTCAACGTTATTCCGTGCTCGATGAGAATGGCGATTGGAAGCCGGCGTCTCAGGTAGTCGAGACCTGGCGTAAGCAGCAAAGGGTTCTGGAGGAAGGCAACTTCTTAGTTAACCCAGACGGGACCTTGAAACATAAAGTACGCGACGCAAAATACGCCGAGGCGGAATTCGCTGACGGCTCGAGGCACAGAACCTTCCTCCAACACATGAACAGGTTTAATCAATTCATAAGACATACCAGAGATGGTGTGACGATCTCCGACGCCGGAAGTACACGGAAGATGCAACTCGGAGCTCTGCTCAACGAAGTCGATTCGGGGAACTTGAACGTACAGAACGCTCTCACGGGAGAATGGCAACCACTGACTTCCGATCGTCTTCAAACCTACAATCGACTGAACGCGCAAGTCAAGATCGGCTCAGAGTGGAGGATAGCGACACCCGAATTACTCGAGGATTACGAGAGGAGAGCGCAACGAGCCATCGGGCAGGGTAAAAGTCACATGCTCATAGATGACATGGTGGCTGGAAGGACAGGACCCAGCGTTTCGACTCCGAGGGATGAGCTTCACGCTCGGAGGGATGAGCTTCTCGCTCGGAGGTGAGTTCGATTTTTCCCTGATCCAACGGCATCTCGTGAGGGAATTTTCACTCAGGCTACACAAACCCTGACCCTACTCGGTGAGCACGGGGTGTTTCTTCACCTTGCGTCAGAAGCGCCACGGTCGCAATGCCATTCCGCGAGTCGATTCTCAAAAGAGCGTCCCCAATCCCTCACCCTCATATACCCTTACGCACGACGAGCTGCAAGAATCACCCAGAAGTATTGCTAGGAAATAGGTTTATTCCTCCGAGCGTTGAGATCTGCAAACTCTCTTCCGATTGAACCTCAGAAATTCCTTTGCCATCACGGCTACGGAGCTGTGGTCCGAATTTCCGCCGCCTGGGTTGTCGTCCCGTCTCGGGACTCCAACTCCGCAAGGCTTTGCTCGAGAAATCGCTCCAGGAAAATTCATCTCGCCAAGCTTGTCTCGGTACTGAGAAAATTTTCGGAGTTCACTTCCCCTATTTCAGATCGCAGGAGGATCCTGGGGCCACGGCTTGGGGAGGTCCCGGTGCCAGAGACCGCGGCAAGCCACAGACGGAAGGCAAGTCGGACGACCATGCCCGGAAGGAGCTTAACAGAGCTATGCAGCAAGACCTCAGAAGGCGTGCCCCCGAAATCCTCGCGGAGGACTTCAACTTGACTCCGACCCAAAAGGAAGATATCCGAAAGGCTTTATCCGGCAGAGCGGGAGAGAGTATCTCGGATGACCAAGCGGGAGGGGCTCGAAGGAAAGACGCACTCAAAGACGGAAGAATATCCCGAGCGAATGGCAAGACGGACGCCTTCACTATTGAAGAACTAGAAAGAGACACGCGGGAGGAGCTAAGAGCGCAGTCCGCGGATATTCTCGCGAGAGAGTTTTCTCTGAAAGGCTCACAGAAGAAAGCTCTGGAGGTGGCTCTCTACGGTGAGGCAGCCGAAAAAGCCTCCGAGGATTCCGGATCTGCCGCAGAGAGACACAGGATATTCGTGGACATCTTCGAAGAGGAGCGTAGAGCCCGAGCGGCTCGAGAGGCGGGCTCGAAATTCGCGGGAACGACGGGAAGGACAGCGGCGACTCGAGGAAATCTCGAAACTCCTACTGAAGCTGATTTGGATAGACAGAGAGCATTCGACGAATTGATGGCAGCTGAGGCCTTATCAGGAAACAAGAGAGGAGCCCACGCGAGGGGGGCAAGAGGCGCGGCGACAGCCGGGAGGAGAGCGGCGACCTCTGCGACTTCCGGACAGGCGACTGGAGCTCATTTGGAGAGGCAGAAAGCATTCGACGCATGGATGGAAGCTGAGGCCTCAGCGGGGAACGCCGAAGCAGCGAGATTAGTCGCCGCCGCCAGGAAGGGTAAAGTACAAGGACGCTCAGGGAAACCGGACAGAGCGACCGGAGCGAGCGGACAAGCTGATTTGGATAGACAGAGAGCATTCGACGGATTGATGGCAGCTGAGGCCTTATCAGGAAACGAGAGAGGAGCCCACGCGAGGGGGGCAAGAGGCGCGGCGACAGCCGGGAGGAGAGCGGCGACCTCTGCGACTTCCGGACAGGCGACTGAGGCTCATTTGGAGAGACAGAAAGCATTCGACGCATTGATGGAAGCTGAGGCCTCAGCGGGGAACGCCGAAGCAGCGAGATTAGTCGCCGCCGCCAGGAAGGGTAAAGTACAAGGACGCACAGGGAAACCGGACAGAGCGGCCGGAGCGAGCGGACTCCCGGCAGCGATTTCTGGGACCCCTGCTGGGCGGCAGAAAGCCTTTGAAGATGCCTATGGAGCGGCCTTGAAAGCGAGAGCGGATAGAGCAGTCGCAGCGACCGGAGGGGGACTAGGAGAGAAATCGGAACCACTTCCTGGACCCGCCAGAGCGAGACACGAGGCGTTCGTGAATCGTATGAAAGCTGCGTTCGCGGCGCGACAAGCTCAGGCCCCGAAGTCTAGCGAGATTGCCGGAGCGGCTAAGTCGAGCGAGGGCGAGGAGGATCCTGCTCGAAAAATTGAGGATGATAAGTTTTTCAGGGTCCGATACCTCTGCAGATCGGGTGAGATGAAATTGGACGAAATACCGCCGAGCACCGATATACCGCCGGAGGAGGAGATGTTTCATACAAGAACCCTGAAGCGCCTCCAAGAGACCATGCTGCCTGAGTTGGGCACGCGGAAACAAGAGGCCAAAGCGTTGATTGAGGCTTACAGAGCGAAATTCAAAGGAAAATTGTACAAACGTCCGGGAGTAGGTACGGGGAGCGCAGCCGCCGCGGGAGTGCAGGGAAAATCGGGCAGAGCCGCGGAGCCGGCAAAATTGAGCTGGAAGGAGAAGAAAGAAGCGGCTCGCGTGATCGAGAATGCCATTTTCTCCCGCGCACAATGTCTCTGCAGATCGAGCGAACAAAAATTGAACGAACTGCCACCAGACGCCGACTTGCCACCCGAGGAGGAGTACCTCCAGAAGAAGACGCTCAAACAACTCGAGGAGGACATTCTCCCTACCCTCACGACGCGAAAGCGTGAGGCAACGGAGATGATAGGAGCTTATAGAGCGAAACTCACTGAGAGATTGGACAAACATACGAAAACGGGTCGCGAACGAGCGGCGATGAAGAAAGATTTCGAGGAGACTGGGCAGGAGGCTTTGGCTCTCATTGAACAGGACCTCGTGAATGCGGGCGGCGAGGACAGAATGCCAAATGCCATCGTCGACGACCTGCTGAACATCGTCGCCGAGGGTGAGGCTTTGGAGGACGATGCCGACGCCCCGCCGGAGATGCTCGCCAAGAAGACGGAAGAGTTGAAGAAAGCCATCGACAAGGCCGAGAAAGCTAGGGGGAAGCGAAGTGCGACAAGGATCAAAGGATTTAAAGCCAGAATGATGGGGACGAAGGTGTCCGAAATGCTCGATGAGTCCTCCGGTGAAGATGAGGGATACGCGACGTCGGCCTCTGGAGCGATCGCCTCAGGCGCTAACGCAGCCGCAAGACCGCCGTCAGCTGCTCCGCCGGAAAGTCTTGCGGACAAACGTGGAGAATCAGATGCACTAAGGATGAAGGCTAGGAAGGACCTCGCGGACTCGCTCGCCGCCTCTACAAAGCGTCTGGAGAAATATTTGGCGAAAACGACGGATGAACCGGGTTCCGTGGTTACGGCAGATCAAAGGGCGATGCTGACGCGTCAAATCGAAACTCTGGAAGAGCTGGAAAATGGGAGTCGGGTTCCAGGCCAGCAGACACCGGACGAGTTAGCGCTGATCTCGCAGAATATCAGAGAACGCTTAAGAGATTTCCTGGATCATTCGAGAGTGCGTTTCCCGACTCTTCAGGCAGCTCTCAGTGCGTCGCGAGCGGCGCCTGGATCCTCGGCGGCGACTTCGGGTGTTCCGCCAACGAGAGCTCCCTGGGGAACGGATGAAGAACTGGATGCGATAACGAAGAAGACAAGGAGTAACTTGGCCACCGCCTACGCACCCATCGTGGCGGATGCAGAACGAGCTCTGAAGGAGATGCAGCGTGCTCCGAATTTCGTGCTGTCCGAAGAGCTCCGGAGACCATGGGCGGAACAAATAATTAGTTTCGACAGATTAGATAAGTCCATCCGGAGCCCAGACGGGGGAGCGCCGGACGAGCTCACCAGGCTCATCAAGAAAATGCGAGACCTATACGAAAATTGTCCGAAAAATCCGGGAGCGCGTCCATTGGCTTGGGACTTGGCTCACGATCCTTTCCAAGCAGCTCCTGAGGGTACAGAGGCCGACCCGAATTCGGAAGAAGACTTTCGGCCACGGACTAAGGAGGAGAAACTGAAGGCAATTATTGCGAAGAAGAAGGAAGTCAGGAGCGCCATTGCAGCCTCGATGAAAGCTCCTTGCGCGGATTTCGAAAGGGATCTGAAGGTCCTGGAGCAAGATCCGAACTTCAGGCTGACGCAGGATGAAGCGAAACGATTGGCGCTCTCGATCAAAGTTCTCGAGAGAATGGAGCGCGATACCGAACTCCGAGACGGGGCTCCATCGGATGATTTTGCGAAGATCATTAACAGACTCAAGAACATCTACAAGAAAATTCCCAAAGAAGCAGGTGCCCCCCTTATTGCGCCGAGGAAGGGCGAAGGACCGGGAGGAGCTCTGGCATCCTCCGAGAGTGCACCTACCGCCACGCGCAAAAAAAGAGCGGGGTCTGCACCGCCGGCTGCTTCTCAAGGAGGTCTATTGACGTTCGGTGGAATATTCGGAATTCTGAGATTCGTGCGTGATTCAGAGAAGGAGGCTTCGGCTAAAGCGTCTGCTGCCAGTGCTCTGCCGACGAATGGCTCTAAAGCAGAGAGGAGCAGGAGAGAAGTCTTGGAGACGGATATAGAGGATGCCATGGACTTTTTGGCCGAGGGAACGAAGCGTGGTACAGTGACCGAGACGGAAAAGCGGACGATCATGAAACAGGTCCGCCGGGCCGAGAATATCAAGGACAACGCGGCAGCTACAGCCGAACAACTGGCGGAACAATCGAGAGCACTCCGGAATTTGATGAACAAAGGAGAGGACGCGTCGCTTCGACACAGTTTCCCTGGGGGTGTCGTAGACTCGGCGGAGAAGAAAGCATACCTGGAAAAAATACGGTCTGCGAGGTGGGCAGGCACGAAAGGAGTCGCAGCTGGATCATCAACAGAACGTTCGGAAAGAGCCGCGGCGAAGCTCCCGGCGAAAAGCGGTACGGATACCGCCGCGAAGACCGGCGCGGGTTCGAAAGCAGCGGAATCATCGCTCGCATCTGAGCTCGAAGAAAATGCCAAGAAGGAGATTCTCGGAAACATACGAAATGATCGGAAGCATATGATGGATGCGTTGGCCGAGCAGACGGAGCTAGCGGCAGACTTCCTGAAGGAAGAGGGTGGCAAAGTCGCAGACACCGCTAGGAATCGCGCAGTCAGGAGTAAATCCACTCGAAGCGCATCAATGGAGGAGATGGGAAGATTATCGAACATCATGAAGAAAGCCGATGAAAGACGCGACGGCTAAAAGTGACGCGGAAGGTTCGAAGGGAGTGATGTAGGGAATCGCTGAGCAAGTAAGTGGAACGTTCCAGTGGGGAAGAATGCGTCGTATTGTACCCACATGCTGTGCCCCATATGCAAACGTCATCGATTTCCAGGAATCGAGATCCCAGGAACGGATTCAAGCGGAGCAGCAGCGATGCCGAAAGACATTGCGCGAGCCTAATCTAAATTAAAATATGTTTATCGCAGCAGAGGAAATCTTCGTCGCGAAAAAGCGCTCACCTTCATGGAATAACGCAGAATACCGAATCCATGCAATTACGAATTGCATTATTAGTGGTTTTGTTATGGTTTATGTTATGAGCTATAAGTTCACTCGGTTCCCAGGCTGCAACTCAACAGGCTGGCCTCGTCCGCGCAATCCATCGTTCCAGTGCATTGAACGAGAGCTCGGAGCTACCATCTTGTCGATGGTTCCAATCAGGTTCGCGTACAATTGAGTTTCAGAAGCTTTCTGTCCCCGATGGGGCTACGCACGGAGGGGCGCGCATTGCCCTGCCCTACGCTGTTCAAGGGCTGGAAGAAGAGACTGGGAGTCGAAGTGGCTGCCTCTATCGCTCTCCCGCGCTCGGAGCACTTAACGTCGTCAGTGAGCTTCGGAGTATCGACGGGGGTCTTCCGACGGAGGAAATTATTCACGGTCGAGAATATCCCCGCTTCGATCCCCCCGGTACCCGCTCCATGAGTAGCTCCCCATCCGTCGCAGGTTTGCCGGAAGAGGACGCCGATATGTTTATCCCGTGAAGGAGCAAATCTCGATCGCTGACTGATAGAGCGCATCAGAATGCTCGACGACTAGGCTCGTCAATGCCTCCGTGAAATCTGACGCTTCACCCCGTGGAAAACGGGGGAATGCTGAGCGAGTGAGGTGAGCCGTGCGGCTTCCCTCCGAACGACTCTGCCCAATCCTCGCAACGGGTGATCATCGAGAATCCTTCATCCTAGAAAGGCGCCATTTCCGCATCTTGTGTCTTCCGCGAGGTTTCGAACATTCGAAGTCAAACGACGATCGCCGTGGTTTCCCATCGGGAAAACATTCGGCATTGTCAAGCTTCGCGCTCTTGTCTCCGAAGGTAAGATGGGAGAATCAGTCCAACTGAGGCTGCGTGATTTAGTCGTCGTGTCGGATACCTTAGGAGCGACTCCGAACATACGAGCGGAGCGCTCCCCGATGTTCGCGAAGAGACCGCCTTCGTGAGAGCATCAGATCAACTGAATCCCATAGGATACTCAATCGGGGCCCTCTTCATCTCCCGTGATTAGTATATTGTGTTCTGCCATCTTATTTCCCATTGCTTGGTGTTCGGAGGCTTGGGAGAAGGAGCTCAGTAAGACCTCTGCGGGCTTGCTCGCAGCGTTTGGTTCTGGTCTGGAGAAATATTCGGATCAAACGAGGAAAGGAGATCAGTGGACGACGTTTTCGCCTCGAAGCGGGACAAACGGAAAGTGAGAGTCGTGCTCTGTGTTGGGAAGTATACGAGAAGTTAGCAACGAACTCGCCGAGAATGGTTTAATGTCCCCAAAAGATAAATCGCGATTTTCGTGAGCGGGAACAAATCGTAATTTCGGTTGAATTGGAGTCTTGTGTCCGAAGTCTCGCCGGGGGAGCCTCGGACGAACCCTTCGGGGTCATCAAAGAGATCAGAGACTGAAACTGCAGATGCCCGTCAAACCCGTGTGCGCGTCTCTCCGCTTGGGACTTTGCTGGCGATCCTGACGCAGCAGCCAGAAGGAGAAAGTCAGCAGCGCCGTTAATGCCTCGCTGAAAGTTTCTCGCGCGTATTTATTGAAATGTATGATCCCAGCTCCGAGCCGTCGAAAGAGCGAGGGAGTCGATCGACAGACCAGATCGATGTCTTGAATGTTGAATAGAGCGGACAGCGGTTATGCTCCGAGGAAAGAGGGGAAACGGTCTTCGAGCTCAATTCTGAAGAATGACGCTTCCCTGCAGGTATCTTGATGTTGAAACAGAGCCTTCTGCAAGCAACCAGATTCTTCGGTACATCCCAAACGTGTCGGTCTGCACTGAGAGGAGAGAAGCCGAGTCCTCCGGCACCGGACGAATGCTGCGGATCAGGCTGCAGTGAATGCACTTATCTGAGGTAGAGTGGGGGATCCATGATTTTCAAGAAACCAAGAGCAAGACTAAACTCACAGAGCCGTCGTTGAGAAAGTCGAATTATTATTACATCATCTATCACGCAGGTACGCCGAGGCTCTCGTCGACTTCTACAGGGACGGCGGTTCGGTTGCCTTGACAGAGGTATATTACTATCAGATCGAGAAGGCATATCGAGATCCGGGATGCGCGACGCAACTCGTGCATGTTCGAATTTTCGGAAGAGAGAAATTGTATTCCGCGAGAAATCAACCCTGATTACTCTGAAGGTGCAGAAAATCTCCGATCCCAGTGTGCGGGTCTTCGTTCAGACCGAGCTGAAGTTCTACTTGAGCCTGGACGAAGAGGCTCGCCGTCGCTTGAGGACACAGCAGGAGAAACAGAATAAAACCAAAGAAGATTCCCCCCACCGTTGACTTCGGCAGCCTTGGCTTGAAACCCAAGATGATCACCACTCTGTGTAAGGGAGCCGCCATCACAGTCGTGACGTTGTATGCGGTACGGAAATTGGTCTCATATCGATGGGGAGTATTCACTAGACATGTCGACTGCTCGAGACTAATCGTCGTCATTACGGGAGCAACTTCAGGTGCGTCCGGTTCACCCCTCATGGTCTTTCGCGGAACTCGCCACGTGATGAAGTATATATGCACAAATTCAGAATAAAAACTCCTTCATATCCTCTCCAGGAATCGGGAAGGCCACTGCCGAGCAGCTGCATCTTAGAGGAGCCACCGTGGTTCTCGCCTGTCGCGATGTTTTGAAAGCGAAACTTCTCGCGGAGGAACTCCGCCAGCGGAATGAAGACACTCGGGTCATGTCTTTCACGGTTAGTTGGCGGCAAACATGTCACCCCTCCCAAAAGGAAGAAGCGATACAGTGATCAGGTCATAGGCGAATTCGCGAGTATGGACTCCCTTTCTAAACGTGACACAGGGAGAAACAGAATCGATGGGAGCTCGCGAACGGGAGACTAACGCCAGTGGCGTAGCGAGCCGGAGTGCTGCCCGGGGCGGTGATTCGAAATTTCCCGTTTTTTCACCGTGCTCGACGAAAATGCCGCCCCCCGCCAGATATTTTTTCCTCGAAAACACTCCGTTTTTTGGATGCAAACCCCGAAATGCCGCCCCTAAATGCTCCGTGGGAAGTGCCGCCCGGGGCGGTCCGCCCCCCCCCCCGCCCCCGCCTTGCTACGCTACTGACTAACGCTACCACTCGCCTCACAGCTGGATCTCTCGGATTTCGACTCGGTCGACGCGTTCTGTCGTCAATGTAAGAAGCATCTGCCCCGCATTGACGTGCTGATACTCAACGCCGGAGTGGCGTTCTGTCCCTATGCAGAGTGAGTCAAGACGGCTAGACGCCGCTTCCCGAATAAAGTGTCCCGGAAGCTTCCGACCTTCTCAAATTGGCTTCCGAAGCGAAGATTCGTCGTATACATGAAAGGACTCTTCTTCATCTTCTCCACGAAATTATTCATTCTCCTCTGTCCGCAGAACCAAGCAAGGCCTCGAGCTCCAGATGGGTGTCAATTACTTTGGTCACGCGCGGCTCACTCTCGGCTTGTTGAACTTGTTGGGGAAGAGTTCAGCTCCCCGTGTGGTGCAGGTGAGTGCTTTGTAAAAATTCATGAAATCATGGGAAACAATGATCGGGTATTGAGTAGAACATTGGCATATCATTGCAGCTGTCATCGAGCCTCTACAAGTTATCGAAAGTGCCTGACAGGATCCAAGCAATCACAGGTGAAGCCCACATCCATGACGTGTGCCAGACCGAAGCGAATTATGATAGCAAAGCCGCGTATTACGATTCGAAATTGGCCGGAATGCTGTTCACGAAAGAAATCGGCCGCAGGTGAGTACAGCTCTGAGCTACGCTCGCCTCCGGAGTCGCAGGGGGAATTCGAGGAGGCTACAGCCCCTCCCCGGATGTGCGTTGAGAATGATGGGTCACGGAATGGAATCCCCACATTGAATCTCAGCTCCCTCCCCTCACGGAAAATCGTGTAGAATGCAACTGCTTAGGGTAATGAGACTCCCGACCTGAACCTGATGCCTCGTGAGATAGATTGATGAGACCAGTCTGGATCCTCCTCGTGCCCGCGGACGGGTTTCTTTGAAATCAGAAAGTCTTTTCCCCACAAGGTGGAATATGGTCAATGAATGATGACAATCGATACTTGCCGTTTCATCGGCCGAGAGGAATCGGATCGGATTTAAGGCAGGGAAAGAGGAGCTCCGTCTAGTGATGGACTTGTGATATAACCGGACTTGAACAATCGTGTATCACTCCCTCGGTAGATTTCCATCCCTGATTTGCGCCTCGGTATCGCCCGGCATCGTTGCGACAAACCTTGGCAGGCATCGCTGGTCACTGTACAAATGGATAAGCTTACCAGCGCTCGCCGTGTTCTCCTTGCTGGCCGTCAGAACCCCATTCCAAGGCTGCCAAACCGTCCTCTTCGCAGCGCTGGATGATCGAGTCACCAAGCCGTACGGATACTACAGGTGGGTAGCCCGCATTTCGGAACTTCAATAGTATCGTCATCGAGGTATAGTGTACATCATCATGTTAGGTGAGAAGAAAACTCGATGTGCCGTCAAGATGACTCGACTCTCTACGAATGCATTACCTCGTCAGGGACTGTCGTGAGGAGGAAGTGTCAAAACTTCAGATGAATCTCCTTCTCTGTGAAAAACTCTTCTTGGCTACGCAAGAGATTTTCAATCACTGCGACAACGCCGAGCAGTGATATGAACGCGAGGAATTCCTACCATGATATCAGCGCTGTGCTCCTCCTTATTTATTTGTGTTGTTATCGAAATAAAGCAGTGACATCCATAGATCATTAGAACATATGTGATGCGGCTCTTTTTCGCCTCTATCTTCAGATTCATCGCGGCTCGCGAGGAAACTGTGTCGTCAACACTAAGGCATATACGCTCCCGATCTAAGACTAGGATAGAATTGGACAGCGAGAATACAATGCACATATTTCGCGGGATGGATCGTGAGAATGCTATGCAGGTAGTGAATAGGGACTGACTCCGAACAACATTGGCGCGAGACGTGGAATCCAACAAGCCTCTCAGGTCGCTCTCGATCGTAATGGCCGTCGCTCTCAGCGGAAATGATTTCTTCTTCCTATGCGTATTCGCGGGTACAGAGAGTGACGACCCGGGCGGCGCTTCGGGGGCTTTGGGAGCGGCCTTTCGGAGTTTCACGCTCAACAGAACACTCTTTTTTTCGGGACAAAATATTCAGCGAGGGGCGGCATTTCATCGACCGCGTTCAAAAAACGAGGATAATTCCCAACCACCGTCCTGGGCGGCGATTCGGCACGGTACGCCAGTGGATTGGAGTCCGACGATTTTCGGACTTGGTCCTTGTGAGCCTCCATACTTTGTGGATGCGAGTCCGACAATTTTCGGACTTGATTTTCGTATGCCTCCGTGCTCTATGGAGATACTATGGATGTGGATAAAAATCCGATGACTCTTGGGCTCCTCATACCGGAGATTTTCGGAGCGTTTAGAGCTGCGCCGTGCTGACTACAGCGCCGACTGCATATATAGCCTCTAGAGAAAGCGCCATTTGCAAATATGGCCGTCCCGCCCGCTCCGCGGAGAAATGCCGGCCGGCAGACTTCGGCAGGTGTCTGATGTCTAGGCTCGCATGACGAAAAGCCGGGAATATCTATGTTAACCTTTCCACATCTTTGGGAAATCTATGGGGGAGGAGGCCGTTCTTCATTGGCTCCGACTTCGTGCTGTAGGGCTACACGAGTTAGAGCTCCTCAGAGCCGGAGGAGATCATACCGCTCCCAGCGACCCGGTCCCGATCTCGAAGTAGCCTTTCTTCTCGAGCCCGACAGCCGCCATGTCCCTCACGGAATAAGAGTCATATCACGTTCCGTTCCGATTGGCTGGTCCCTCAGCCCGCCACCGCCAACAACAACCCTCTCTTTTGTGTATATATTGTGAGTCGGTGTTTACAGCCGATCAGACGTCCGCTACGACTGGCAGACCAGTAGACGACGCGGCGGAGCTCTTCGACGAATGTTGCTCGAATGAGAGAGGAAGATCGTTTTTGATGCACAAACGACAAGCCACAGCAGCGACACACCAAAGAGAAAGAACGTTCGCTCGATGTAACTGGAGTTCCACTCATTCATTGCTTGTTGTCGCTTGGTTGCTCACGGACTGCTGTGGTGGTCGACCGTCTGTCTGAGATCCGTTTTTTCCTGCCGGAAGTTCAGGAAGATCGTCGCATCTCGGATATCCGTAGCCAGTGGTTCCTCTGCATTCCGGAGCAAAGTATATAAAAGATGGCATCCTCCTCAAAGTAAGCTCGCTGCGGAATGTTTATTCTAGTTCGATGTGATGTGATTGACGAGGAGATTCGGTGTTGTGGGTACTGAATGAATGAGTTTGTCAGAATCGCTGCGACTTTGCGATCCGTACGATAGATAGGAGGCCGAACTAAGGGAATCTGGGTCTGGGTCCAGATCCTCGACTCCGGATGGAAGAAACCCGGGGATTTCCCGAGTCCCCCCGCTAGACGCAGCACAGACTGACTGATGCCTCGATGCCTAGAAAGTGCATGTAGTTTTCTGACTGTACGCCTGACAGTCTACCGCAGCAGAATATACGGAATGATATGGCATAGAAGAGAGAGATCACTCGTGACAAATCATGACTAGACCATGGAGATACGGGTGAATTTCATGAACTTCACGCCGACCGAAATCGCCACAATCGTAAGCTCGTTCTCAGAGCTCCAGAGTTTAGCATCTTGCCGGCACACTGACTGAGTCAAGCAAGGATTCGATGTTCTCTCTCGACAATTCACGACTCGATCCGGCTCCGCAATACCATGAGTATCGCGCATAAGAGATACACTGACTCTCGTCAGTTGACCTCAACTTGCAGAATCGGTGGCGGGATGAACAGGAACTGTTGAAAGTGACGTTTCGACAAGATTAGAACGAGATGATTGAGGTTTCCTCGAGTCCTGAGCTCGGCTCTCTACACGATGTTGTCAATGAGCCTGCAATGGGGAGAAGCCAAGACATAGCCTCGCGGTGGAGCTCTCTAGCTATCTTCCGGAGGTATCCTCAAACAGCTTCAAGGGTGTCCCGATCTCAACGATTCGATTGATTTTCAGATCTGGGGCTCGAGTGTTCTGCCCGGATCATCCGGAAGCTAATCTAATCGAAGACTATCGCGCGGGCGATATGATTTGTCCCCAGTGTGGACTCGTGGTGGGTGATAGGTGAGTCGAAGGCCTCGAAGTGGGGGCAATGTGCCGGTAGCAATTGCTCTACCACCTGTCCTTGTGGGAATAACTTATTCCTCTCTGTTCCCACCCCCCCCCCCGCCACTGTAAGTAGGTCTCTGAATAATGGATCCCTGTTCCTATCCACAGAATCGTCGATGTGGGTACCGAATGGCGAGTTTTCCAGAACGAAAAGTCCTCTAATGATCCCACTCGTGTCGGAGCTGCAGAGAATCCACTGCTCAACGGGAGTGATCTGAGCACAATTATTGGCCGCGGCACAGGTCTGCCCTCAAATCGGAAAACTGCCTTCAGAATTCGAATTGGCGATTCAGTACATGTCGCGACTCGAGAACTGACTTCTTGATTGAGATAGAATTTTTAAAATCAGGTGATGCCTCATTCGACGAATCCGGGAATGCGAAATATGCCAACCGTAAAACGATGAGCTCTTCAGACCGAGCTCTCATCGGGGCTTTCAGAGAAATCAGCGCTATGGGCGATCGTATCAACTTGACCCGGAACATCATAGATAGAAGTAACGCTCTCTTCAAGCAGGTTGGTTCGATTCCAACGGTTTCTGAGTATTCCGAAAACAGAATCGAGCACGAAGGGGAATCCCTCGAAGTTTACCAGCCGCCTTTCGACGTTTTCGGTAAATTCCCGAGATTTCCCTCAGGTTCACGATGGACGGAGTTTGAAGGGTCGTTCTAACGACGCCATCGCCTCCGCGTGCCTGTACATCGCATGCAGACAAGAGAGTGTACCTCGTACATTCAAAGAGATCTGCGCCGTATCCAAAGTACGTATTATCTCGCTCAGTCCGGTAATTCCTGTGGACCCAGGATTAAAGACCTTATCGAGAGCCGCTTGTTTCAATGGTGATCGTTTTCCCCAACAGGTTTCGAAAAAGGAGATCGGTCGCTGTTTCAAGCTCATTTTGAAAGCTCTGGAAACATCCGTAGAGCTGATCACGACGGGAGACTTCATGTCCAGGTTCTGCTCGAATCTGGCCCTATCTACCGCCGTACAGAAGGCCGCCACCCACATTGCCCGGAAAGCTGTCGAAATGGACATTGTGGCTGGACGAAGTCCAATCTCTGTCGCGGCTGCAGCAATCTACATGGCATCACAGGTGAGAACTCTTCACCTGTATTAACTGAGAATGTCAGGCTGTATGATCCTGATGTCGTAGGGAAAATTCTTCCATCTGTGATTCTCAGCTGAATGTAATTGTTGTTGTTGTTGTTGTGAATTGCTGAATGTTGTTGTTTTCCGCCCAGGCTTCCGCCGAGAAGAAATCTCAGAAGGAGATTGGGGACATTGCTGGCGTCGCCGAAGTGACCATCCGGCAAAGTTACAAACAAATGTACCCGAGAGCAGCTCAGCTGTTCCCCGAAGATTTCAAGTTCCACACGCCCATCGAAATGCTCCCCGTGAACTGAGGAGCGGAGCTTGTTGAACTCGTCGGGAGGGAGCCGCGGGCTCTGAGCGGAGCTCGATCAACTTTCCGAATGGCATTAGAGGGTACATGATTCTTATTACAATTCGAGCAAATGGTTGAGAGTGGAGAAGCAATCGAGGATTCGTCGAGCTCTCATCACGATCAGGGAATCTACCGTTAAGTGTACATAATCGATCAAAATGGATCTCGATGAGTCTCGGGGACACGAGCAAAACCCTACGTTGGATGAGACAGACTCATGTTCCCAGACTCTCGCTGAGGTTCTCTGTAAATAGAAAGGGAATTTCGTCCTGAGATCGGAGGGCAGCCGGAGGAGTAAGTATATTGTAACAGCAAATTGTCAGCGGAATTCGTGGGGAAGGACGGAGGGAGCGTTCGCCGGAGATGAATGATGTAAATAAATATCAGGGAGTTTCCCACATCGATGTCGCGATCTTTCTAATCTGAACTTAAAACTCAATGTATTGCTCCCACGGATTCCGCAAAGCATAAGAACATCGACATGAGTGCACACGCGGGAGCTGAGCTGAAGAGCTTGGGCGCGGAATTCTTACGCCGATGATTGATAGCTCTATCTTGGATCGATTTGCGATGTGCAATCATCCTGGAATCCGGTCCCTACCTTCATTCAGTAAACGGGAGCTCGTCGCGAGATCGAGGAAATTTTTCATGAATGAGTCATCCTTCGGAACCTAATCTCTGGATCAAGCCCTTGAGAACCAGTCTGACGTAGATCGTCGTCATTCCCTTGCTCTAGCGTCCTGTCGCCCTATCGGACCATTGTCGATCCTTGAACCTTAAAGTCGAGTGTGATGATGAGAGATGGGTGCGAGAGTCGCTCGTTCACCCATGGCATTCTTTGACCGGACAGGAGGCTTCTAAGGATCGTCTCATCGATTATGACCCGACTCCCCGAATCGCATCTCCCCGAGTCGCATCTCCCCGAATGAGGCCTCCCACAGGCGCGCGGCTGGCTCATCTCAGGCTGAGCGGAGTTTCTATGATTCTAGAAGAAAACTGTGGTGAAGACTCAATATAAAATAATATCAATCCGAATGCTATGAGCGCTCTGAAGCGGATAAGACGGGAAAACCGGGAGCGCATGGGTTCACCTCATTCAGAATGCTGTGAGTTAGAGAACTCCGAGTCCATCGAGCAATTCGAGAGCGGAAGCTCCTTTGGTTCTATTCTGTGAGTTCTCGCACGGCTGTAAGCCTCCAGGATCGATATCCATGAATCCGCACACATTAGAGAAGAGCGTTTGCACCGATGATGATCTCGTAGATGAAACTCGCTAAGAATCCTGAGATATCAACAGCAAACAGAAGGAAGTTCACGTTCTTATCCTGTCATGCCTGGGAAAAATCCGTTAGCAGGCTTGGCTGCTGGTTTGATTTGCTGTGACTTCGATAATCCGCCGGAAGAATGGAAACCTTGCTTTATGTATGTCGGACGTTCTGGACGATCATAGGAGCTTCGCTCAGTCCTGAATAGGGCAGCAGCGCGCCCAAATTAGGCAAGAATTCGTTCGGGGAGATGCTATTCAGGGAGACGCGATTCGGGGGAATGGGATTCTGGGGGATGCGATTCGGGGACTCGGGAGTGTACCGTCTCATCGAGACCAGCAGAAAGAATTCCCGCGCCTTGGAATTGAAGTCAGCCATCACCTCGGAATGTTGTCCGGGCTTAGGGATATTTTTGATCGAATAAGAAAAGTTCGTTTTAAGATGAATGAGTTCGCTGCTTTATTGATGTTATTGTTTCTTATTCCGAATGGCCTTTAGATAGGTCCAATTTTCGTTGTAATTTCTGCTCTGCATTCCCTTTGCATTCGCTAGACGAGCAGGCTCATTGTCTAAAGTTGGTCGGTGTCGTTGGTAAAGTTTCCTTGGCCTTGTAGCAGCTTGTGTTGGTACATCCACGGTCTGCCGAACAGCAGCGATCGGACATTGGATGTTAGAGATGAATAAATAAAGTTCGAAACTGGCGTATATCAGAGCGCGTCCCAAGCTTCCTACAGCCACAAATTGATTTAAACTGTATATTTAGGCTTCGTCATCGAGGATTGTTTGTGAGAGGTTTCCGCGTGTGAGTTGTAGCAAACGAGAGTTTGAGCATTGAGGTGGAGTCGCTGTTTCATAATTCGACCTGGAAACGAAGAGAGTCAAGATGAGAAAGATTTATCTACCCGAAAATGGAGACTCGAGATTCCGTTCAGCTACTAAGTCGCCTTACGAATCGAGCCACGGGAAGTCGGCTCTCAGCAGCGTCATGAATGAACTACGAACCAATTGCGAGGCACTGATCCTTGGAGTTTGCGTCAGCGGTCCACAATGAAATCTTGTCCGCCTTGGGTCTCACGTTGACGACAGCGCCGCAGATAGCGTCGCAATTTTCTTCGAAACCCTCTCCGATAAGCAGAAGTAGAAGCTCTAGCCAGGAGTTATCTAACTCTTGAGTTCTAGCCTGCCTGTTCAGAGAGATCAGCCACCTGCCACCATTCACGTTAGCGGAGTCTTCCCACATGGGTTTGATCCCATCTTTGAACACACAATAATCGCATCTGGAAAACGAGAATTACATTTCAGGATTCACCATCACGACTCCGCTCGGCTGCACTGGCCCTGAGACCCGAGAGATCTCACAGAAGCCGAACTATACTGGATCACTCGGTTCCGAGATCTGACTTAATTCCGAGAGCACGCAGGTTGATGGGGAAAAGACAACTCACCCTTGCGGAATGTGAGAGACGAGCTCGATGTGATTGTACAGCGCCCAGAAGTCTTCAACCGTCGAAAACGAAGTGATCTTCAGAAGATTCTTGTCCCAAGCCTGAGGGGGAAACGATAACCAATCCTTTCAAAATGCCGTGGAACATTGGGGATACCATGCGGCGGAAGCTTTTCGGGGAGGGCCCGAGCCGAGCTGGACTCGGAATACGCATCACTACCTAATCTGATATCCTCACCTTAGTTTTGTCGTTTTTAAAGAACCAGAACGACCAGGTGTTCTGGAGGGGGTGTTTAGTTTGCAGGACTGCGGGCACGTTCTCCTTCTGTTCGTTATTCTGAAATCATAGGGCATTCTCAGTTTACGAGGCCGACGCATCGAACGATGTTGCGCCGGACCAAGTCCGATCCGCGGTGAGCGTCCCCAGCCCCAGAGTTCGTCTGGGAGAGCTCCTCCGCAGTATAGAACCATGCGGAAATTCAGTTCTCAATTTACAGATCGGACTTGTAAACGGGAATGGGTCAGGGAACGCTCCAGATGTGAGCTCGACTGAGCCCAGAGCGTCGAGAATCGGATAAGGTGAAGTCGTGAGCATATGGATCTCGTTGGCGGTACTCTTCTCTGAGATCCCCCGCCTCCGCTGGGACGGCACCGGCGTCTCGGAGTCTCTGCAGAGTACGCCACAGCCAATTCTGATCGATCGAACGCTACACGATGTTCTCTCTGATCGTATCGAAGACGAAATCACAGATCCTCGGGCTCCGAGGTCGATGTTCGTGGCTTGGGAACCCGCCGGGCAGCGCTCGAAGCTACTTCTTATCTAAAGAAATTCTCTGGCCGCTCCCAGACTCGAGTCCGGGCATCGACTGGAGCTCTCCAAAGAAGCCCCCGGCAGAATGGCCGCGTCGCACGCGTCCCGTCTCTCCGAAAACGCTCGCATAGAAAAAGCGCGATAGATATGAAACTTCCGTCTCTCACCGTTGAGGTATCATTCATCTCGCGAATTGGAGGAGAATTCTAGTGTCGGAAAAAGTTCTAAATCACCATACACAAACCGCACACACGGCTTCACTGAAAAGCTGGACGAGTAGCAGACGCGTTCCAGTCGTTTATATATACCCTCTCTCAACCAAGAGATACTCCGGTGAAGAAGCCTCCAGAAATCACAATCGGATCCCGGAACCCTGATCAGAACCGTGAGTCCAGTCGATAACTCATCTGGACCGCATATGCACCGCAGATACCAATCGAAGTCAGGGAAGTCAGCCAGCGCGGAGGCGCGGAGGGAGCGCGTGTCTGGGTTGCGGATCCCCGTCGATCCCTTCGCAGGATACGAGGGAGATTCGGAAAATGAATCTCATATTATCCTCGGAGTTCAGGCTCCCAGTTCTCAGAATAAGTAGATTCTGTCGATAACGATCCCGCCGCGGAGCGAGTAAAGCGATTAAGGACTCAATTTGAAAAAAAATCCTTCCGCTCAGTGGCATGCAGGACACGACACGTTCTGGCTTGTGCCTGGGTTGTAAAAAGATTGTGGGTCAAACTCGGAGTAGGCGACAGTCGCCCATTTTGTTGATCTTGGTGAAAACTTGCTCAAATTATCCGCATCCAGTGCGCGCTGGTCGTGCCGTAGCGTTTTACGTTGTCGCAGGCTACGATGTGTTAGTTGGCAATCGTCAGACAAGCTGTCATGTCTCCTTGGAGCTGAGGAGTCCCTCTGACAGAAGCCTGCTTCAGTAGTAGTGGCAGCAGCAGCAGCAGTCGCATTAACATCAGCCTTCAGGAGAGCTCTGTGCGAAGTTGATCGTCGCTACGAGTTTTATTCGTCGCCACGGCTCAACGTAATCGTTATTGAGGCACAATGCGTGAATTCAAAGTGGTCGTACTCGGCTCAGGAGGCGTGGGCAAGTCGGCTCTGACCGTGCAGTTCGTCAGTGGCAACTTCATGGAAAAGTACGATCCGACGATTGAGGACTTCTATCGGAAGGAGATCGAAGTTGACCAGGCGCCTTGCGTGCTCGAGATACTCGACACGGCGGGCACGGAACAATTTGCCAGCATGCGAGATTTGTACATCAAGAACGGACAGGGTTTCGTCGTGGTGTACAGTATAACAAGTCATCAGACGTTCCAGGTGAGTGTTTTCCCTCTTGTTTTTGACAGCGAACCGGACGGAACGATTCGTTCCGAAGGTTCGAATGCATGCTAGCTCGAGGAATATGTTCCCTGGCGAACAATAATCACAGTGATCATATCGACGGTGGAAATAAGTCTTCCTGTGCGAAGGAGAAGATATAATTCTCGATTGACAGCGGAGTCAGAGCGAGCAAAGTGACGTTCCGACATCCGCGTCGTGTTCTTTTGTTTTTATTCCTCTTTATGTTCGGTTCTGGTATTCGAGGACCGGTGGCTCCGGGCGGCAGCGATTTAGTGGCTTGTCTTGATTTCGCTTCAGCTGGTGGGTGGTTTTTGGTCGGTCGGTCTATCCGTCCGTCAGCCCGTCCGTCGGTCGCTCGCTTGGACGGCCAGTCGTTCTTTCGAAGCGACGAGGGCGCGTTAGGGTGGCTATCTATCCGTATATCCCGCCATGTGGTCGTTTGCGTCTTGTTGTGTGCAGCCGCGGTTTTTGCTATTCTGTCTTCCGCCGCTAGCGCCGTGATCGCAAATGTCAGATCCTAACTCCTCCGCAGCCCCCCCCCGCCTCCCCCCGCCTTATTCGTAAGAGGCTCACCCGTGCTGGTTCCCCATTCGGTCTGTATGTCGGGGACTCGATCCTATCGCTCGCCTCGATAGATGAACGGGTGGTCGTGGGCAGCAATCTCTGCACAGTGACTTGTATGACCTCAGTTTACGACTCTTGGCGGGACTAAAATGCAGCCTCAAAGTTGAGGCTGTCCATCCTTCTTGACTGCCTTCCAATGGATGAATCCTCGGCATCGCTACGATGCTTTGCGTGCCGATCGATTCGGCGTGACGTTTTGAACTTCCCCTGACGAAGAAGTAAACATACTTGGTTTCTGCAGTGACAGGCGAATTCATGAATTCGGAAGAATAAACAGACGAGTTCCCAGGATAAATGGTCCAAGAGCTTATAAACTGTTTTTTTTCTGAAGACGATCCGAGTCCACTGCCATCCACTCACGTTGCTGTTCCGCCGAGGTGGATATAGCCATCAATTTGATCGAACTTCTGAGCCTCTTACTTGAGTGGGCCCTCCGCTAAACCTAGCATCCCATGATAAGATCATTGAGTCCGGATCCATCCCGCAATCATGATGCTCTGCGGTTGGAGTCCGGAATGCGTTCCCGGGCGTCGTGGAGTTCTTACTGGAGTCTCCACTCCGTCTCGTTCGTTCAGAAATCGACCTTATTCCCTACGACGCATGCTCTCAGGGCTGTTCGAGCGTTGATGGACACTGACAGCGAATTACGGAGGAGGTATATAGTTTCACATTCGGAGTCTCGTGTTCAGTGAGCGATAATGAAAATCTTAACCATATCTGGGGCCCCAGCGCTTCCGCGATTAGAGGCCGCTGCTGCCTATACGGCAATCTATGGGCTTTGTGAATCAGGCCGTGATGATGTCTCATATCGATTTCCGCTGTTTTAAGATTGTGAGTGTTTTTTTTGCATTTCTCCCATTTCGCTCGGTTCGCTCGCCATCGCGCCTGAGCCTTTTCGGAATCCGCTCATGAAGATAAGTCCATCAAAACTCCGTCGATGACTGTAGCGAAAGCGGATACGATTTTGCTGGTCGAGCAAAGTCGAGAGAGGAAGCCTCCGAAATTCTGGGGACCTCTTTCCATTCTCAGAATTTTCGGGACGTTTCGACCTGAATGCAATGCCTCCGTTCGATCAGACCCACGGGAAAGTCTCGCGGCGGAGCTTAATTTAGGGTTTGAACAGCTCTGATCGGGCTGGATGGCTGAGCCTTCGAGCTTCCTTCCTGGAAACACGTCGATTCTCGAGATGTCGGCCTTGCGTATCACCTGGAGTACCTCGGCTGGTGGTCCGTCTGCTCGAGCGTTCGTTGCTACTGCGTTCCGGCATCATGTCGTATGAGTAACCGTTCCTGTAATCTCTAAGCTTCCGGCGTGATTTGTCTCGAAGCGAAAGAAATCGCGAAAGCGCCTGGAAACTCGCGAAAAGAGAGATCGGTGTGGAGAAATGTTTTCCTTCTCCGGTGAGCAATACGTCACGACCTGTATTCCTTCTCGGTAGAGCGAGAGGTGCGCCTTCCAGAACCAACAGTCAGCGAGCGAGCGGGCAAATCAATTCGCTTCGCATATCCGCTTCTAGTTTGTCGGTCGGTTCCTTTTTTTGACATTTCAAGACCACTGCGTCTTGGGTTGCCTTCTAGCGTTTGAACGATGGGTCTCTTCCTCTCTTCCTCGATCGGGTCGCCAAAGATGATAGAGATTTTTTCGCCGGCGGATCGCCCGACGATTACGGAGAATTGACGCAACGAGGTCGTCTCGACATACGTCTGATGTCATCCACCAAGCAGGCGACCGACCGAACGAACGAACGACCGTTCAGCTCGCGGAACAGTTCGCCGACCAGCCCTCAAGCCAAAGGCAGATCTCGCAGCTTTTGAGCAGAAGCTGCAGAAAACTTGGGCTGGTCATCAGCACTCGCTCACTCAGTCAGACACAGCTTTCGTCTTCGGGAATGATTGCTTTGTCTCAACTGGGTCCTCCGTGAGTTGGACACCGAGCGGGGCGATACAGAAAATGGGTTCTGATGATGTAACGACGATGAACAAGAAGCAAGTTGCACATCAAGATAGAAAGTTCAATGAAAGAAGAATACGACCACACCGAGAGACTTTTTGAACGAACGCGGGGAGACTCGGTCCGGATCCGGGGAATATCGGGCCCCGGGACGAGAATCTGATTTTTTCTGGAGAAGCAGCATGTTCGGTTCCTTCTCCCGGAAGTTACGCTACAGTAGGAATACCGGGAAGATTCAAGGCACGATACCTTGCGCTCCTTCCTTCCCACAATCCTCTTCACTCGTGATCGACTATCAGCGCTGAGTCGCTGAGTGTTCGGGATATCGGGAGCAGAAAAACGGAGAATCGGAGCTCCCGACGAGTATCGAGCAAGCGGGAAGAACCATAAACAGATTACATTACGATCCGCGCTCATTGCCACGGTCGTCATGGGCTGAATTGAGAAGAATCGTTGCCGAGACAAACAACAATGCTTTCGCAATTATGATCACTCCCATCAACATTTACATCTGGATCGATAAATCGATCTGGCGGGTGGTTGCACGCGGCTCTATCCTTATCCGGAGAGCTTGATTGGAAATGATTGGTGGAAATTTCATGATCCTCGCCTCTGCTTCTCGGTCGGAGCAAATCGTTCCCTAGACACCGTTTCTTCGTCAATAGAGGTTCCGTGATGGCACATTTCCTTAGTCAAGAGGAGAATTAATAGGCAGCAAAAAGATGTCGGAGCGCTTCGAAAGCCACAGCAAGAGAGGTTTTTGGAAAAACAGTTTGGTCCAGTTATTATGTGAACCACGTCGACACGCGGAGACGCCTGTCGGCTGGCTGTGACTCATTCGCCCGTCGCTAGACGAGCGATGCCAATGCTCACGCGACAAGCGGCAATAGATCTTCAGACTTTTTTTCACTAATTTTCTGCGAGAAGCGGAATCACTGCCTCGTACCGCTGCTCGAAGGAGAAATCCCGAAAGGGAGCTGTGTCTATTTGCCTGGGAATTCCGTTTTCGGAGAAGAATTATTGTCAAGGAGTCCAAACTCTTGTGCAAGCTGTCCGGGCATCCATAGAAGGGTGAGCTTCCGAAAAAGAAAAATTCGAAGGGGACTGGGTTTTATTAATTAGAGGGGCGCCATAGATGTGCGCACTGCGGTAATTGATAAAAAGGCAGGTGGATTTATTTACTGTTCGCGACAAAGATAAGCCGGTCAGCGACGGAAGCTGACCCGGAGCTTGACCAAGCGCATCAAGCACCTCCTACAAGTGAGACGTTGCGACCGTCGCGTCGTCGTTGTCGACAACATGGACAACAACGTGAGCGCTGGTGGCGCTGTCCGGTGCGCGTGATCTTCGCTCTGTGAGTCGCCGGGAGAATGTTTATACGTCTCCTTTCTTCTCCACTTGGCTAGGAGCTCCTCGGAGCTTTCCACGCTTCCTGGCTAAGTATGTCTTGTTGTTTGGTGAGAGCATTTGTTCGAAGCGTTTTGACAATTGAATGGATCGTCTCGCCAACGACATTTGAGAGCAACACCGAACTTCAGAAAGCGGCACGGAAGTGTTCCACAGACCAACTTTGAGGAGGAAGAAAAATCAGAATTCATCGTGAGATGCCGCCGATGCAGCGGTTATCTGCCGCTATCCTGTCGAATTAGCCGGATCGATTCCATGACCGCGAAACTTGCGGGACAGACTGCGACAGTCGGACGAGGAAATAATCCTCATAAAGAAAAAAGTCTAAGAAGAGAGCGGGCTCCGAGGATCGTTCCACACCCCCCCCCCCCTGTGGGATGCGGTGTGAACATCAGCAGGTACATACAATGCTTTCGCGCTCGGGTTGATCGCACGAGGAAACGAAAACTTGGAGACGCTAATGACGCGGGTCATGTCCCGACCAAATGAAAGATCTTCGATCCCATCTGGCGAGAGAGCAGTCATGGATGAGACCGCGGATATTGATCTGATAGAGAAAATGTGATCAACGTTCCGCCGACAAACGACGAGCGGTGAATATCTGAAGTGGTTTTGTTCTTCTGGAAGCCGTATGAGTCCTTGACGTGATGACGGAACGCGGATTCCCAAAGCCTTGATTTTTTGCTTGATATCGGGACTGACGGATGCTTGCCTTCAGACGGATTTTTCACAGGATGGATTTTTCTCAGGCGATGTTTCGCAGAAAGAGCTGTGATGCATTCAACCTCGCTTCCGGGAGCAGGGGGATGCGACTGGCACCACGTGCGTGGGAGTTCGAGTCAATGCGGGATCTCAGAGCAAAGATATTTCGATGGGTCCCGACGGGTTGAGAGGGAATTCTCGACTCAGCAATCGTTGCTAAACGGAAATACCTATTCGATTTTCTGCGGAGGTCTACCCTCAACTTCAATCACCGTCAGTGTCGATCCCCGGTGCTGTCATCATCACCATTACCGCCACTATAATCATTAACATTAGGAATAGCGTATTAATTCCTAGCGTATTGATAGAGTCATTTTTAAGGATCCTTGACCTCGACTCCAATTTTGCACATGTGTCTCTCAAGCAAAGGAAACGGGCCTCATTCAAACGTAGGGGGTCAACTAGCACGAGCAGGTTTGAATATCACCTTTCGATCCTACGATTGAATGAGCCCTCGAATCGCAGGTGTGTCCCCAGAAATTTACTTCTCAATTTGATTTTCGTTATACTTCGCTCATTTACAGTAAAAGCTCGTTATAACGACCCCCATTACAACGAATTTCTCGGTACAACGAACACTGAATTTCTCCTCCTGTGGCCAACTCGCCATAGGGATGGTGTTGAGCGGCATTCGTTACACCGAAAAATTTGTACAACGAACCAGTTTCGTCGGTCCCTCTGTGTTCGTAGTAACGAGCTTCCTGTTGTACTAGCAAGCGCAGTCTCATAGACTAAGCAGAGCGTGTGCCTCGCATTCTTCGATTTGATGCCCGTGGTTCTTCTGACGCTCAGAACAGTGTGTATTCTGGCTCAAATCGCTGAATCATCGAGCGATTGTCATCGTTGATCGAACAGGGAACTTCTGGAGCAGCGATTCCCAAATTCGGAACCCCCGGGGCTCCAGGATGATGACGCGACCTTGCGAAGAGCCCCTCGCCACGTGATCGTTGCTTCCGAGTCCGGGCGAAGAAACATATCGTGCGATTTTCCCACCCGTCGGCTCAGGTATCTTCAGATGGGCTGAAGTCTACTGGAGTGCACCGCCGCTCACTTTCGGACGGAAGCGGAAACGACATTGAGTGAGCTCCTGCTCCCACCAGAAAGTGTGTTATTACGAGCCGTATATTAAAAAAGAGTCACTCCTAAGGCTAACGGTGAGCTCTTTTCATTAGGGAACTTTATGCATTCAGCCGAGGCCGGTCTGATGGCCAGCCCCTCAGTCGCGATTTCCTCGATCTTCTCGACGCGAACAACCCTTGCCGTCGTGGTTGTTGTTGCTGCTGCCGCGGACAGACGCCGCCGAATAGGAGACGCCGTCGGTCCCGTCGAGTGGACGAACGTATTATTTTTCTTCTCCCAAATGAGATCTTCTCTCACTGTACCGGGCCCGCTGGTCGGCCGTATAGCCAGCAGCGTTCGTTTTCTGAGCTCGAGAATCGAATCCTCAACACAGATCCTATCTGGTCGTCGGTGAAGCGACCGTCGACTCGGCCGACCGACGGTCTGTCCAACGGAACGGTGGATTGACCTTGTCGCCCAACGCAAAGCTTTTTTGGTCGGGGCTTTGAGACAACCGATGAATGTATACGTCAGCGTGATTATTATTTGCTCATTTGTGATCGTTCCCCGGACTTCTCTTTGCCAGGAGACCCAATCCTCGATCGGCGAGAACCCGAGGCGTTGCTTCACGTGAGGGACAGTTTGCCACTCGAACCCGTTACGGAGGAGTTTTTGTATTCGCTCAGTCACGACAGAGATCATAATTCTCTCTGTGGACTTGGAACGGCTTGTAAAAGTCTTTCGTCCACTTTACAGCAATACTTCACTTGGAAGCCCTTGGTCTCCTGGAAGTACTCTTGATGAGAGAATATCGATCGCCTCTGATTTACTCTGCCGGATATTTTCCTTCTTCCCGGCATAGAAGACCGCTTCGGAAAACAGAGCTCCGCAGCTCTTCTCTTTCCGTCTTGACGGGAGGGAAACAGAGTAAAAAAGAGTAGGGCTCGAGGCAATAACCGAACCGCAGATCCCCTATTGTCAATCCGACCGCCATTTGGCTGAACGCGGAAAAATTTTGTTTCTGGCATCTTTCTCCCCCTGTTCGCTACCGCTGCTCGTACAAGGCAGAACTGTTAACGGAACTTTTCCTTCCCGGACGCCAAGTTCGGCGCTCACCTTCGGATGCTCTTCTTTTTTTTGTATTTCTGCGGACGAGGGAAACAAACGAAGAACGAATTGAGTTCGAGTTCAGAGTGCTCCACAAAGACGACTTGGAAGAATCCTTATTGAAGGAACGCTGCAACGAGTTGATCACGGGGAGCTGGCTCGTCGTCTCCGCCGCCGTCGTTTCCACCATGGGCGCCCATCATAACGAAGTCGATCGGGGACAGACGTCGAGTCTTGCCTCGACGTTTTTCAATGGATTTAGCGTGCGAGTTTCCGACTTGAGCTGTCAGGCAATAACGGTCGACCAAGCGAAAGGCTGAGAGCGTCAGTGATTGACTACGTTCAGTCTCTAAACATCGTGGTTGTCTGGCCCGACGAGACGGTCGCTGGCGATTGCCGACGATTGTGGTGAAATTTACAGCGGAGCTTTATCGGAGAACAACGTGAGGAAATTTCACGCAATGCTGGAGGAATCTCGTGAGACCACGATCTCATCGGGAAAATCAGGTAATCCTGGCGGTGCTAATGGTTCTCTGCGAATAATCCAATCTCTTTGGGACCGAATTTTATCTCGCTTCACAGAAAGCTTGATTCGGCTCAAGGATCTTGCGATTTTAAGTCCAGAGAAAGTTGAGCGGACGCGAAGTCCGACGAATTTCGTATCTTGAACGCGGCTGTGTCCTCGAAGAAACTTCACGCAGTTCCGGGAAAGGTTCCGGATGCAAAGTCTTCTCAGAGTCGGGAAGGAATAAATTGAAAACTACGAGAGTTTGAGCTCCACGCCTTCGTCCATACGAAGATATTGGACTCGTGAAAGCTCGTTCGAACTTCTTCGCGGGTCTTGGCTTGACTCCGAGTCCGGGATTGGAATCACATCGGCGCATCGTGTTGGGCAATAGAAGGCCTTCGACCTATTTCACCTTTTTAAGAGTGAATCGATCTACGATAAACTCGGAATCCGTCAACGTAATATTCTGCGACACCCACATTCGCATGAGAAATCAAAGTGGTGTCCTATATTTCGGTACAGACCGAAAGAATCAAGCAAGACTCTAAGCGTGGAGGGGATATCGATGTATTGAATGTGTTTGTTGCCTCGATAATCTGAGAGTTCTCGGTTTGGGGCAATCATAGAAGGTTTGTTTCGGTCTGTAAGTCGCGAGAGAGACTCAACGTGCTAAAGTAAGCGTCTGTTTATTTCTTTACAGGACATCAGAAACATGAGAGAACAAATCATGCGGGTGAAAAACTCCGAAAGTGTTCCAGTGCTCCTAGTCGGCAACAAGGTGAGTCGATGAGTCATTGACGATATGCTGAGCGCTGTTACGCTTGGCCAAACGATGTAGACCCTTCCATTGAATCCAAAGTCGCCAGCCGCGAATTAATGCCATCTGAATCATCCGATTCGGCGGTTGCATATATTTACGCGCGAGTACGAGTAGAACGCCAACCACCGAAGCTTCATGACGGCTCTCGAGCAGCGGGCTCCCGGGAGCTTGTCCTGGAGGCTGCTGGGACGGAGCGGGGAATTTCCGATTATGTACTCTAATTTCTGGATTGGAGTCGAATGTGCTGTCACCGTATCAAGATTTCCGAGCCATATCAATCTGGGAGCGAGATTCGCTCGGTCATCGAACAAGATCGCATGTGGATGCGTCGAGCTGCATTGAGGATGGAGCTGCTGTCAGCTCTGATTTGAGGAGCAATTAGAAGTATCCAGGGAGAGATCTCGCTCTCGAACCCGGTTTCCCGGCTCTGCCTCCTAATCCTATCCATGTTGTAAGCGTCTTTAAGATCATTTTTCATTCCCTGATCACGTGTAAACCCCGCGTGTGTGTCAGAAACCTCAAACACGCGTGGAGCATTTTATGATCTTTCGGGAGAGAGCTCCATCGATCTTCTGTCCAGGTCTTCAAGCGACCATACTCGGCATCTGCGGAGCCTTTTATCGTGCATCTATCCACGATGTGATCGATCGAAAAAGACTCAGGCCGTACTTCACCATCATTTCGAAAGGAGCCAAATGACAGCAGCTCCGAACGACTCCTCTGCAATCGATCGCTGTTTGCCTCAATTACTCAGAAGCGCGCGACGAACAAAGGAACTGTGCAGCGGACATCTTCGTGCCGAACATCCCTCTCTGATGATTTTTTTCGCGGAACTGTCCGAAAAAACATCGATGTAACACCGAGCTCGGACCGTTGTCTACCGAAGCCCCGAATCAGCGACACGATCCCATTGCTCAAAACCGGACGCCGACTCCCGCGACGGCCCCCCTTCCTCGACGAGGATGGAGGGTTGAGATTCTCGGATATCTCAACTGCGGTGCTGCCCCGCGGAATAATAGCCGCTTTCCTTTCGCTTTCTGAGTCGGCAGCTAGAATCGCGTGCGAAGGACGAATCTCGCGACAGAATGAGCCAACGAATAATGTTCTGTGCTGGATTGTTACCACTGCTGCTGCTGCTCCCGCTGTTCTGATCGACAGTCATGTGACCGCTGGTTCGCTCGCTTTGTTGCTCGCACACCCGCCTGGCTCGGAGTTTCCCGGTGCGAATCACACTTTTGCTCACCGCCGGCGAGATGGACGAAAAGGGGAAGGGAAAGTGGAGTTGATACATCATCTAGGTAGGCGCACGAGGGCGACAAGGACGACGCGAACAATCAGAAGCGGGGAAAACTTGAAACGATTCCGGAACATTTCACAGAGAAAAAAGATCAGAACCGCCTCCGTGGCGGACGCTGCGGATCTCGCTGAGCGACAATCCAATTATTATTAATAAGAATTAATGCGTCAGCCATCGATTCCATCGGTTCGGGAATTTTTAAGCTGCCGGCTGAACCGTCCCCGTTCGCTTGCCGCTTCCCTTTCTCCGGCTGATGAGACATCGCCCCTGCGATTTTTCATAATTTCAGCGGAGCAGCCTCCGAGACCCTCTTCTACCTCCTCAATGGACCTGCTCTTGCCTCGTTTTTCGATAACTGTTCTGCAATAAGTTGTGCGGCGAACCTTGTTTCTGCATTAGAAAGTCCGACGCCAACCTCGTGTGTCATTCTTTTGAGCGGCATGAGAAATCCGATTCGGGGTCATAATCGATTGGGTCCAGAGACTTTGGAATTCTCGAAGGGTGCTCATGGGGAATTCCTTGAAATAAGCTGTATTCGCAATATCTCGCAAACATCCCATTACCCATGATTTGAATTTCGATGAAATATTCAGGCGACCCAGGTTCGAATGCCCCCACAGGATTGAGGGAGCGTACGAACACGATTCCAGATGATCAGGATCCGCGTACGCCTAGATTTGCAGAACCCTCTCGAGAAAGATTTCAGTGAAACTCGCGAGAGTTGTTCAGCAAGATGAGGAGTTCTATTTGTGTTTCGTATCGAGACTCCGCTCGCTACAGGAGATAGGCGACCCCGTGGCATCGTAACCATTCCGCAAGGCTGATAATATTCGATGCGGGTGAGCGTTGTGCAAATATTGGCCCGTCTATATCAACGTGGTCTCCGCATTGACTCCTGTTTGTGCGCGCGTACTAGAATCTCATTAGTATGGCGCAGATATTCGCTCTGGAAGTCCACTTCGCTCAGCGGGCTTGGCTTCTTTCCCTCGGTCGTAATGGTGGTGGTCGTCATCGCCCGCGACATGCTGCTGGGTCGTACACCGCTGCGCCGACGTCGTCGGCAGCATTTTTCGTTCTCAGTCAGTGTCGTCCGTCGGGGTAACTCTGAGGCTCTGCTTGAGCGAATATAGAGCTGCTCACCCCGGAACCAGAAAATCCGTTGCCTCGAGTTCACCATAACTAGGTGCCATGAGTCTTGATAATGTATCGACTGGATAATAATCGACATTCTGGATATCGTCGGTATATATCTGATAGGCAAGCCTCTACCGAGCCCGTAGGTGTTCCTCCAACTGAATCCTTGATTTCTTGTCTTGCAGGTTGATTTGGAGCATCAGCGAGAGGTGACGCGCGCCGAAGGCGAAGCGCTAGCTCAAATATGGAGATGCCCTTTCATGGAAGTTTCGGCAAAATTCAAGTCGAATGTCGATGAAATGTTTACCGAAATCGTTCGAGAAATGAATGTTCTTCCGTCAAAGGGCAAGGGTGATGGGGTTTGTTGCTGCTGTGTGCTGATGTGATAAGCAGATAATGGAGGAGAAGAGCTCGTTGGATGGCATCGAGTCGCTGCGCGAGCAAGACGCGCTCTGAGGACGGGAGTCCGAGTATCAACCAAGCGCTCGATCGAAGCCTGCGACAGCCAACGATGCATCCATCAACCAATCAAGCCTTCGAATTCGAGGGTCGAAGCGGAAACAAGGACCTAGTAGACGATAGAAACATGTTTTCACAAGTTTAAGTTGCTCATTTTGTGACCACCAAACACATTAGAACAAGAAGATGAGAACAGGATGACGAAGACGACGCTGCTCGTGGTGGGCCACAGTGTGCGCGGTGATTCCTCGTGCCGTGCGGGCACGTCGGTCGGTGCCGCTGCTCCGCGGCAGAATCGTCTGAAGACCCGCTGTGCGTTCCTGAACGATCATGTGTCGAATAGTTCACCGGTGATCTGTCCACATCTGTTTGTAGTAAAGGGTCTGGCGCTCTTAAACCATCTATTAATCTCTCCGAGACACTCCTACTTCTCTGCTTGCTATGTGAGGCTGCTGACCGTTTGTTTGTCTATTCGGACGTCTGTCTGTCTGTCGATGTCGATCCATCTATCTGCCGTTCTGCACTCGAAGGCGAATCGTTTAATGTATTTACGAATTTGATCGACTTTGAGCTTTCGAATCCTTGGGGGCGCGTACGGAGTTTTGTATCGCTCCGGCACCATCCGATCGATATCACAACTTCCGCAAATTTTCATTCTTCAATGGAGAGAGAAAATCGCTCGTGTCGAGACGTCGTTTAGCTTTTTGACTATTGAGTTGAGTGGATTTGGAGTTCATCGAGTTTCCCCCGGAACACCGGAGGGCTCTCAGCTATTGAGCGATTGAGAGATGGGGGAATTCTTTTCGATGCAGGAGAGACGGTCTATTGATTGTGAATCTTTGATCGAGTCTTACGTAGGTTGAACTCAGATCTGCAGGACCAAGTCGGCTTGCTTCGCTTGTTAAGGCCTCGCTCTCCGCTTTTCTCACGCTCCCCCAGATCTTATTCTAGAACTTTCCCCCTCCCTCTATGTGAACTCTAGCCCACACCGTCTGACTTATATACGTCGCGCGTCGTCTGAAGTATGAACGATGTTCTTACTGTTTTGTTGGTGATCTGATGATTATTGCGATTCGTGATCCGCATATCGCACTCGAGTCGCGTGTCACTCGCTCTCTCGAAGCCTGGGTTCTTTGAGGACTTTTTCGTTCGTATTTTTTTAAGTTCCTTCTGTAGACCCAACACACCTGTAGACTACTTTAGCTGATTGATGAATCGATGATGTCGTCGTTGAAGCAATTTGGAGTAATTTGAAGTAATTCCAGAGGTACCGGAAGCAGGGCTGACGGTGAAGTATAGAACTGTATTCGCAAGTATTGCCCGCTCCGATTCCCCCGAACGTTTCCAAGATCGCATCCGCCCGCGTTCTCGCCCCTGCTTCGGTCTTCTACGACATTGTTATTATCGGTGACGAGCATGATGGCCTGATACGACGGACGGAGTGCGCAAATATATTGAATATATCCGAACGGATGAATTGAATGACTTTGAACAAACACGAGGAAGAAAGAAGAAATGCCACACAACATATTTGTACAGAGAACTGAGTCGCTTGTTGCTTTAAATACTCCCCCGATTCCGATGCCCTAATACGTTGTACATATGATGATGATGATGATATACGATTGGGAGTCAGGCCGATGTGGAGATCAATACTTTGGTCGGGAGGCGAATCCGCAACGATTCTGCTGCGATCTAGATAGATCCAATGATCGACGATCATCAGTCATCAGAGAAATCTTGGAGATCGTCCGAGGAGCCAAGCAGATTATGGGAAGAACTCTTCTCTTTCGATGAAGACAGCGAACCGGTCAGGACCGCGGCGAACCTGCATTCGTGTACGTTCATGCGAGTCGACCCTGATATCTCTCACAGACCACATCGTGTCGACGTTCAGAGCGTCACTCGAGCAGACTTGAGGGCTCGAGAAAAGGAAACTTTTCATCAATCGGTCGAGACGGAGACCATCCGAGATCTTACGGCGGACACCTTCGGAGAGAGGCATCAACGAAATCAACACTAGCAACTTACTAACTCTATCTAGACTGTGGTGGAAAATCTCTTTCGGTCAAGCATCATCAGATGGTCAGTCTCATGGAAATGAATCCTGTAAAAAACAGTAAGCGGAACGAATACAGTTACTTCAAGAAAGCGTGGTTTGAATTCATTTTTACCTACAATGCGGGTTAGATGGGAAACAACCTTCGCTCGTCCATTCTTGGGCCTTGGGATCATGACTAGGTATTTCTGATGCTTACAACGCCAAGAGTCAGGGGAACGATTTTCGCTTCAGCGGTTCCCGGGAACGTCGGATTCTTCCGGAGATCTGACCTGGAGCCTCCCTAAGGATCATATGTGGGTGGAAGTTCATCGTGTGTTCGCTCTCTATCCGTTCCTCATTCGAGCTTCCAGGTCTTCCTCATGACTTCAGGGGGAGGGTGACGAGCCGATCGTGTGGGGAGAAGTTCATCTCCAGTTAGCGGAGATAACGAATCTCCTCTCCCTCAATGGGTTGCGGGTTGCGGGGAGTCCTCTCCAGCCTCCGTGGGAGAGGGGCCACCGACATGCCTTGAAATTAGTCCGGGCGGCTCGAATTCGCAAGGTTTTGGCCGCAGAATTCTCGCGAGGGAATGAGGCGCTGCCGACATTCGGAATATTGCGCATTCGAGGCCCTGACTTGATTGATGTGTGGCGTGGACTGCGATGACATGGTATCGAAATTATAATTGAAGGTGTCCCGCGTCCCTTCCCCTCGGTGTAGAATCCAATACATTCCTCGCTCTTTCTATGCATGGTCGACTGAAACCACTGCAGCCGCGAGGGCGGGACGAGGATCTCCAACGAGAGCCTCCACGAGCGAAAACCTCCGAGTTGCGGGAGTTAGGCTCAATGAGTAAACTCCGTAGAGTACTTCCCGTCTCATGCAGTCTCGCCGCGAGGTTTTGGGCCGTCTCAACTTTGAGTTTGCGACTGAACCTTCGTCCGCGATATCGTAGACTGCCTCCCGATTCCGCGTGTCTGATAGAGTGGACTAAGCAATCCTCGAACACTCAAAATTGTATTCTTCAGATATTTTTATTTTTTTTGAGCCGTTTGACGGACTCAGTAAAGAGCTATCATAGATTCAATACAAGAGTCATGTGACTCGATCGTATCCTGCACTCATTTCCTATGTGAGGTGAAAATCAGTGGTTAATAATGGTATGTAGCTCACGTCTCCGAGCGAAATCGCTGTGAATTCCGTCGACTCAAGTTGAAACGATCTCTGTCCCACTGTTGGCGAACCCCGGGGAATTTCCGAGAGACGATGACGTTCTCTGATTCAAATGGCTGATCCGAAAAGCCCCTCAGCGCATCGGATATCGGCTCCCAAGAGTTGATCTCCGTGAACAGTCAACAAATTCCGTTTCTAGAAACTTTGAATAAATATTCCATGTATCCCGTGACACGCGTAAACATATGACTCCAATAGAATCCCACCCGATCATGCGAGCAGCCGAAGGGAGGAACAATCGAACGACCGATTTGAAAAAAAAACATTTTCCAAATGACGGCTCTTTCAGAGATAGGACCGCTGACTATCACCTTCGTAGTTCGGATTTGCAAATCGATTGGAATACACGATAGCAAAAATACACCGCGTCCTAGGAAAGAAGGAAATCGTACAGTCGTAGCAAACAAGAGCGTCGCGGAACTGCCCGACAAAAGGCCTTCAACAATTCATAACATTTTCCACGACTGCCGACTGCCGAGCAGCGAAATGACGAAAGCACCATCGATTCCAAAAAGAGCTGATGGAGATCTATGTATGTAAGTGTGTCGATCTCCATCCTTCTCGGAGAGATCGGAAGCAACGCTCGTGACGGACTCGTTTCCGGCTCCCTCACGGTTCGTTGTCTACAACGTCGTCTGTGGGAAACACAAGCAGTTCGAACGAGTTAGGCATCCAACGAGATGCAACGCTCCCTCTGATGCAGGTCTCTACAGTTCGTCCTGTAGATCTAACAACAGATGCAACATTGAGTATAACACGTATGACATGTAGTAACACCAGCGGACAATATCGTCCTATAAACAAACTAGTCGATAACAATGCGTGCCGATCGCGCCAGAGCGCTGGTTGCGAATCAACACATTGGGATCGTATTCCTCTAAATGCTCTCGACCACTGTATCGTAGATCCGAGAGTGTAGAGAAGGGATAACAAGTATCTAACGATTATCAGGATAGTATATCCAGAAGTTTGAATTCCCGATAGATTGCTTATCATCGGTCAATTGCTAACTAGTGGAGTAATGATCAGAGGAGAAGAAGAAGAAGAAGAACAATCCGGTAGGTTTCAACTTGGATTAGAATGCTCGGGGACACAATATGTATCCGACGACACTCGATAACAAGGCAATCTGTGACACGGAAAACTTGTCACCTGTCCAGTTCGCTTACTCACCAGCTGAGTTTGCTAGCGGAGCCTCTCTAACATAGAGCCATTGACTCGCCCGAAAGTGGGGCTCGAAAGGAAACAACATCCACCTCATTTGAAAATCGAGGCGATCAGCTGAATATTAGGTGACAATAGAAAACGCTCCTCCGTATAAACGTCTTAGACTCAATATTTGAATGAGGCGATTGTTAGTAAGGTAATTGTTCCATCAATGGACTATTACCAATTTCGATGTTTACAACTACAGATCGATCCCCGCGGAGAAAATTGAAAATGCAGCGATCGATATCGAATTCGTAGCATCGGTGTGAGGGAGTGTATTCGTCAAAGAGATCTTCGACACCTCATCGAGGAGTAAATAATGGTGAGGGCAATAGGGGGCCGAGTCCGGAAATCTCTTCGGAGATTTGGTGAATCGTCGGTTGCAAAATTCACGGCCGTTTTCGGAAGGGGTCGCGAAAACGGCAATCGTAGATTTTCGCCAAGAAGGCTCGCTTGCTTCGAGGGTTTCGATGAGAATTGAACGAATATCAACGGGACATAGGGGCTACGTCTCAACCGCATATGGTCGACTTTGGCATTTCATGCTCCGACCGCTCCTCGCCCTTGAAAAGTCTCCGCCGGAGAGAAAGGGTGAGGTGGGCACAATCGAGATTTCATCTCGCTCGGTCGGTATCAACTAGATAATTTCTTTTCTCCTATAGGTCACAGTCTCGGCTAGCGGCCAATGAGGCCACCGCGAATATCTCGGGAGCCGGTGAGTTTTCGGAGGCCCCTCTCTCGTTTCTTGCGGGAAATTCCTTCAAGTTCCGCTCTCCTGCCGTGTTGTTTCTTGTAGCGTCACTACTATGAGCGTTGCCTGAAGGAGGCTTCGACTCCTAGATCTGCGACGCGGTTTGCGGCTCGGCTCTCAGACGTCCGGTGCTCGGGGCGGAACATACGAGACTACTTAGTGGAGGTCGATTCAGACTCTGAGGATATCCAACTCCTGCATCAGTGACCGTCGTGATGACTGACTTGTGACAAAGGATGGGATTTACTCATCATTCTAAAATGTTCTTGTTCTCTGAGAGAATGAGCGAAAGTACATGCGCTCCCTCTGGGGCAGCCCCCGAAATTGTTCATATCTCTGCAGAGATTAACCTGGAAGAGAGAATATCGAGTTGAGTTTTTCTCTACATGAGATGAACCGCGAGGGATTCTCATTGGACGGTTATCCCGAGTTCTCAAAATCATTCACCCTGTATTTATAAGCCGTATGGGCGAGAGTAGCTTGCTGAATTGGAATCTGGTTCTTATGCTGCATCAATTGGAGGCAACAGTCCACGACAGTCAAGGCTGCCGTGATGAAATCGAGGACAGATTTTCCGGATGACGCCATTTTCTCGACGTTCCACTCAAGAATCTGTTCGGAAGGGAAATCACGAAAAATTTAGAGTCCTCGTCGGATATCCACGCGGGGATCAAGATGCATCGGATATCGGAAATTCTTATCTGAATCGCGGTGGGCAAAGACTCCCACCCCTGAGCCCCAGGGGGGTCATTGGCCCGCCACGAACCTTAATCGGCTGCTGGATGACGTGGAGGAGTGATGTGAGGCCGTAGTTGCCTCGGGCGGCGAGAGACATGAGTTCTTTCGAAGTTTGCTCCAACGTTTGGGGGGACTGGAGTTTGTCGATGATGCTCTGCATATGCGATCGATGCGTACTGTCTCCGTATAGCAAACTCGACCATTGTTCGGGAGCGATGCGAAGTCCAGCCTCGCAGGCGATTTGAACGATTTGCGTATCGTGCTCTCGTCTCAGCGCCTCGTACGTCCGGAACTCCTGGAATCCGTACGGGTGAAAAACTATTCGGAGTTCCCGATGAATGCTTAATTATTGCTCTGAGTCTATCCCGGGTCCCAGGTATCGAACCGAGCGCCATAAGAATCCGGAGCTGGCCATCGGTGTTTCACCCCAGCTTAGACGCCACTGAATCCGGTTCTGGACGGCACGAACCTCCTTGAGTTGCATCAATGAAGAGTCACCATCTCGCTTGGCCACCACGAAACACGAAGCACGGTACAGCAGTTGAACAACATGTCCGATCGAAGTTTTCGAGGCGTGTGGAAATATGACCGATAATCGTTGGACTACAAACATCACCAATACCTGGAAGCATGGGCAAGATTTCAGGCTCTGGCAGAAGGAGAGGAAATCGACACTGAGACTCCGCGCGATCTGATTTATTCATCCCTGAAATTTATGATCTCTCCGGCCGTTTACCTTCCGCGAGAGGGCCGAACCGTCTTCCAGAGCCAGAAGCACGAGTCTCAATACCTCTTCCTGCATAGCAGGACCGAGGAATTGGCAGCCGCGGGCGCGAACAGCGGCCCAGAGGGAAGCGGTGAGCTGACCCGAAGATTGTTGTTCTAGGATGATCTCTACAAGTGATCGCTCTGCCAATGACCGAGCGGCTTTGAGTGCCTAGAAGAGAAAAATACGTTTCTTCGTAGCGATTCCATCGATACGGTGAAGCAATACAGTGAAGCACCCATCTGACCGAGTAATGGAATGAATAAATACCAAAGACCATAAATAAAGAAAATTTCACGAGTTTTCTTCCTCATAGACAAGGAGCTTCCGATACGAGATATCCTCTCACCTTCTGCCGCCCGAACTGATCATCGAGGTTCGAGTTGACCAGGGCAAGTAGTTTCCGCTGCATCGGTCGACTCAGGTTGGGAATCGGTGCTGTATTGCCTCCAGCTCGTGTCATGGTCGCGAAAGAGCAGATTTGTTGATAGGCCAGAGTAATGGAGTAATCTGGAATTCGTTCCCTCAAGTCGAAATCCCCAGAGTTTTCTCAGGTTCGGAAACGTTATCGGCTCAAGCCCCGAAACGGCGAACATTCTCGAGACGATAAGGAACTCACCTGCCTCGCCAGGCTCCAAGCCTTCCCCCAGCATCTGGAGGATGACCGTGTTCTCACTAACGACGTCTTGATCACCATTTTCACAATTTTTCCGGTGCCGTTCTAGACAGAGTTGACAAAGAGTATGTCCACAGGAGAGGATCAAGGGCCGACGGACAATTGGCGAAAATTTTTGCTCGCAAGCTGGACACAGCAAAATATCCATTTGCTAAAACACTCGCCGCTTCCTGTAATGAACCAAGAGTTCCCATGAGTGGCTGAAACCGAGGACGCGAATCTCGGCGCCACTCAGCATCATTGTCCGATCCCCCGAGGCCGAAGTCTTTGGGGATCGCGCTCTTCATGCAGGGAATAGTCATGTTTGGTCCACGGGATTTAGCTCCAAATCTGCAGAAATTTTTCTCACAGAACTCGACACCACGTATTAACGATGAATAGACAAAAGTCCACAACTTCCAATGGACGCATATATTTTATTTCCATCTTTTGTGGAAGCTCTGAGAGACTAAGTTCAAACATTCGTGATCGTAGCCAGCCGAATGAGAAATTTGACATCTGGGCTCTGCGAGACGGAAGTCAAAGTCACCGTGAGACAACGGTGACTTAATCTTTCGAAACTACAGCACACGGACGTCAAGGAGGAAAATCCGCTTCGAAGCCCTCAAGCACAGAGGGTCCGGTCGCGGAACAATTTTTTTTCCCTGAACCGTCCAGGGTATCGGAGACGTTTCTCACCTCTTCACTACGGTAGCCTGCCGAACGCGAGCCCGGACCTCAGAACAGCGGGGGGAACATTGAAATGCAGGGGTTTTCGTCGGAGAAAACCGATCCGGAGAGAAACCGTGGCGAAGATAGCGGCTGGGAGAACTATGGTCAGAAATTCAACAACGGCAGAGACTGCCCAACAACAACAACAACAACAACGGCCTTAAACTGTTGCTTGACTAAGTGGGTCTATCCGTGTGGCTCCCAAATCACGGATTGTTCTCTCTTTTCCTCACAGTCTTCCCTCCTCTGCATACAGTGCAGAGAGATCGACGGAGAGGGAGAACTTTCGAGGTTCCGTCTTTGGTGGCCAGCCTGGTTGCCAGCTATATTTTGACACGCGAGTGATCATGCGGAGTTCTGGGACGGCGCAGGCGAGGGCAAGCTATTGGCTCTTGGAAAAAAGAAAGGGCTCAATGTTGTTTCCCGGGGCGCTCGCATCATGGTCGCTCGCGGCTGCCGTGTGCACCCTTACCACGACGAGTATCGCCAGCGGGACTCAGTCAGATGAGCGGGCGGTCGAATGAGCGAGCTGGCTCCCGAAGTCCGCTCCGATATTCCTTGAAGAGGAAGCCTGGACATCGTTCCGAGGACGTTGAGGCGAAGAAATCCAGCGGGACCTGAGTCTAGATCGAGGTCTCTGATTGAGAGACCTTGTCTCGTGTGAATCATGGAAGTTCCGAGCGTCAGCTCACGTCAATGCCAAGCAGGCGTGGCATCCCAGGTGGATTCGGAGAGCGTGGGAGAACCTGTCGTCGAGCTCCCTCTCATAAGCCTCTTTCGCGGGGATTCCCAAAGATAGTAGAAGTCTCTCCGCGCACGAATTATGATGTCACCGGGAAATACCACTTCTCTCTCAAACTCGAATCGACATCCGGAATCTCGACGATTTCAATCATTCTCTCGACGGAGGGAAGGGCGGTCAAAGGATTCAAAAAAGCAGCGTAGAAAGGAAAGAACACTCCATCGTCTACGCAGTCTAATGAATGAATTTCCGGGTGGACTTCGTCTCCCAGAAAAGACTGTTCTCCGAATACGTGCCCAAGCGGGAGAACTATGGGCTGCTGTAATAATTATTAAAATCCAGCAATTGCAAACCGCTCTGCGTCGCTCCAGTTGAGATTTGTCCCATTGACATATGGAGACCACACAGGTTATTTTCGGTCTGAGTCTTTTGGATATTGCTCTGGAGATCCATCAAAGTCACGTGCTGGAATCTGCTGGGGTCCGGTTTCCTGGAAGGATTCCAAATGAATTGACTGAACATTGAGCTTTTAGAGAGCGACAACAGTAGGGATGGGTACCCCTCCTTTTCAATTGCAGAATCCTTCCTCTGATCTCATTGAGCGAATTCCGAGCCGCCCCCGCGTACCCGATGCGATATCAGATATCAGCTTCCGAATGGCACGGATTTCCGTGATCGTTTGCCCTAATGCCCAGCTCACACGATCATCAGCAATCGGCAAAAAAATTAGTGTTTCGGACTCTACTGAGCACCTAGAGGGCTCTACTTCTTCGGGAGCAGGATGCTCCGAACATCGGCAGGGGCCTATGACCGACTGGACACTCAATCCACCGGGGTTCACTCAGAGTCGGGGAATGTGAGTGATGTCATTCCAACGGCGAGGGTCCGAATAGTATTCCGCAATTATATCATCACGTCGCAGAATATGTGATTTCGAAGATGGTTCTCGTCTGCCATCTTGCACGACCTTCTCTGGACAGCTCAAGATGAGCAGCATGATCGCGCTCTTGTTCTGGTGTATCTGGCGTCTTACGGGAGTTTTCGCCCAATCGAGCTACAACCAATACTTCAACAATGAAAATCACCCGGCGCCTTACGGTCCTTCGCCGGGAAGGCCCTTCTCAGCGCAGGCCAGGAACGACGGCCCCAACCTTGGAGGACCTTCGATGTTGGACGGCCCGCGTGGATCGGAAGTCGGATCTCCAGATTACGGGCCTACCGGATCGATGCCCATGCTGAGCAACTTGAATTTCCTCACTCAGGGCCTCTTCAGAGATCCCCAGCTGAATTTCTGTCGGAAGTGTCCGAGTTGCATTGCCTGCACCGGAGTGCGGATCAATCCACAGGTGCGCCCGGACTCGATTTTCCTCGGAGCTTTCGCAGGCCCCAGGAAACACTCGGCGAACTTCCAGGATCTTGCGAATTTCGCCCTGCAGGAGCATATGAGAAAATTCGGCTTGTCTCCTCTGAGCATCACCGTGGCAGACTGTCGAGTGCGTTCCACGGCTTTTCAAGGCTTCGTGAAAATGTGCGAGTGCGGCGGCGGATCTCGGAGCCCTGAATTCCAACTGGAGATGAGAGATCTGGGGAGGATGTTCCAGCAATACCGGAAACATCTGTAAGTCGCCCAGGCAGCTTCTTTGAACTGGATTCGAACGCTATTCTCAGTAGTCGGAAATCGCTTTGTCTTCCGGGAAGCCAAATCTCCGGATTGAGGCAAAACGGACCTCTATAACCAGCCAGGGGTCTGTGGATATGGTCGACTAGCGAGGGAATAAGCGAATAATTTTTTCTTCCCCCTCCAAGGTCGATTCTCTGCGATCAGAGCGTTTGCGAGATCACAGGCTTCCTGCCAAAAGGATCCTTCTCGTACAGCTTCTATAGTAACCGCAGAGAATACGAGATTCCGTTCCCGGATCGATTTCCCATAAAGCTCCAAGTAGAATATTCGAACCGTGACCAGCAGAACGTGATGATCTACAGCGTGAAGCGTCGGAGTATTCTCGAACTCATACGAACGGTTCGTAATTTTCGGCATTCAACTGTAATCTGCCTTTTCCTCAGAGAGCCGTCACCCTCAGCGATCGAGCTCGGCCTCCAGTGTTTTCCGGAGAGCGGACCCCGCTACATGATCAATTAATTATTGCTTGGGAGTGATTCATTGATAATCGCTTCGATCCATTCAGGATTCACCTCGTTTCAGGCATCAACGGCCACTAGAAAGGTTCCGAACGCTGAATTTCTCCACCGAGTGCTGGCAAACGTTATCGAGAGAAAATTCGACAACTGCTACCGCTTCAGAGACATTGGGGAAATTTCGGAAGCGGCGCGATCGATTTTCAGGGATGCGGCTAACGGAGATGGGGGATTCAGGGAAGCAGGACCCGGGGGCGGGTTTGGAGATACGAGTTTCCGGGATCAGCCCAGAATGAGAGACGATGAATACGATGATAGAGAGAGATCGCCGTCAGGGATGGATTACGGTTCTCCCAAGGACAGATCGGACAAGACGAGGTCGTCTGGACCGGTCTACACGGAACTCTGAGGACCGTCGCGATGGTCGGCACAAAAATACCTGCTCGGGGAGGCCCCCGTATTTCCTCCCTATTTAACAGATCCATCATTTGTCGGGGATCCGGGGATTCCGTGTAGAATTTGTGAATGCCCCTAAGCGATGCCAATAAATAGCTTTGAGGATTCTACTCACCGGAAATTCATTCCTGGAAAGCGGGACTCACATTTTTGTTCGCGGCGGAGTAGGCCTTACGGACGAAATCCCTGGCCGAACCACCGGTGGGCGTTCCTCCAGGGAATGTCTCATATCACAACAGCTGGCCATCCAAGGACACGTCTCGGTCTCGAGCTCTTCCCAACAAACTCACTTCGGGGACCCGCTCTGCGACGCAGACTACCGAATGAGCAACAATGACCCTATCGAAAACATCAATCTTCTTCTCTATACTCAGCTGACCTTTGCGGCGACGGTTCGAGGCGATCTCGGCTCAGTATAATGGACAATCGAGGAGAAATGCGTATCTGACTCAGGACTGTCTGACTTCTGGAAGAGACATAAGACTACATTCATTCTTTACAGCTTCTCAGTCGTCCTCCGTGTTGCGAGATGAAAACTTCGCTGATTCTCTCGGCGTTGCTCGCCCTCGTCGGCAGCGCAGTCGCTGCGAAGCCTTTCCTGTGCTATTGGGAGTTCTGGGGAGTGTGAGTCGAAGTCAATCGCCGGATTGTTCCCTTTTGACCTTCCCTCCCTGTTCCGGGATCCGCTCCGCAATCTCTATCAACTCCAGGTACCGGGCCGATCCTCACAAGGGTACAATCGACAAGATCCCGGTGAATCTCTGCACCCATGTCATCTATTCCTTCGTGGGCTTGGACGAGAACAGCAACACCGTCAAGCCGCTGGATAGCGAGAGAATGGACAGCGATCTCCGTGCGCTCCGAGCTCTCAAGCAGAAGAACTCAGCCCTCAAAGTCATCGCCGCCATCGGAGGCTGGGGTGAGGGGGCCGCGAAGTATTCCCGTCTGGTGAGCAACACCGCAAGCATCGACAAGTTCGTCGCTTCCGTGAAGGATTTCGTGAAGAAGTATGAGCTCGATGGTTTCGATCTCGACTGGGAATTCCCCGGAGCGACCGATCGAGGGGGCAGTCCCTCAGACAAGGCGAACCTGATAACTCTCCTCAAAAAACTCCGTGAAGCTCTTCCGGGGAAACTTTTGACTATCGCCGTCGCTGGACCCCAATACAGGATCGATGGGGGTTACGATGTTCCAAACATCGCCAAAACCGTCGACTACATAAACGTCATGTCCTACGATCTCCGTGGTCCGTGGGACCAGGCTACGGGGAACCACGTGGGTCTGTACGGAAACGGCATCAGCGTGGTGAGTTTGACGGCTTCGATACTCGATAAGTAGTGGCTCTCTTGACGGAGACGAAGGACGAGATGTTCAAGCGTGATCTGTCCCGTACGAGCGATTCTCCGTCTTTTCCCTCGATTCATGTGAAATAATAATTGGTGCGATGGATATTATCGCTAATGGTCCCCGCACCCAATTCGACTTCGGTGTTACAGTCTCAAGTAATGCAAGCTTGGCGCAAGGCCGGGGCTCCCGCGAACAAATTGATCATGGGCTTCGCTTTCTACGGTAAATCCTTCACCCTCCAAAATCCCTCGAACAACGGTATCGGCGCTCCCGCCAGCGCCGGCCAAGCTGGCGAAGTATCCCAGGAAGGAGGAACCCTTTTCTACTACGAAATCTGCGAAAGAATCAGCAAACGAGGGTGGAAACGAGTTTTCGACGACGCGACCAAGGGTCCCTACGCTTTCGGAGAGAACCAATGGGTGGGATACGAAGATGTCGAAGGTATCAAACACAAGACCGATCTCATCAATAAAGAAGGCTTCGCAGGCGCCATGGTCTGGGCGATCGAGCTCGATGATCAGTCGGGCGTTTGTGGCGGAGGGAAGTTCCCTCTCGCGAATGCTGTTTCTAAAGGACTCGGAGGGAACTCTGACGATGGCAAGGACGAGGACGATGACGAGGATGAAGACGTCGTGACCCCTTCTCCGAAACCCGATCCGTGAGTTCCGATCGAGGAAAACCGAAAGTGAATCGAGTCTGGGTCCTTCAGTCAGTAATGAGTTTTTGTTCGCAGCACAACCGCGTGCCCGCAACCCAAACCGACCCCGAATCCCAATCCCGGACCCACTCCCGACTGCAGCTCCGGAGAGGAATACATCCCTCACGCCTCCCAATGCAGCAGATACATCCGGTGCGTAAACGGGCAGCCGATCGAGATGCCGTGTCCGCCAGGACTTATCTTCGACTACAATCTCAAGGTTTGCAACTGGCCGGACAGCGTGAATCCGAAGCTCCCCGCTGGATGCCAAGACGCATGATATCACTCGGGGATGGAGACAGACTGAATAGAACGAGAGAATAAAAGCGAAGCTGAGCACCCAAATTAGTCATCTTCTTGCGCATTCTCCGTTTGCAGCTAGAAGCCCTTGAGACCTAATCCTCAATCTTGCGCAATCTCGAGGAGCTCCGGAAAACATCCCAACGAGTCTGAGGTTGCTTGACGTGGTGTATCGACGTATTTGTCAAGCTGGGCTTCGAGAGCGAACGTTCATGACCCGTTCCCGGATCGATGGCAGTTTCAATCCGTGGCGTTCTCGGAATCGGAGAACGTGGGAAGTCGTCAGGGCGAGCGGGAGCGAACTCTGGCTCTCCCGCTGGCGCCGGGACCCTCTTCGGAATCGTCATTCATATCCTTCTTCCCAGAGGGCGTTTCATTCCTACCGAGGCATTGGAACCCTCAGGTGACTTTATTAGGGTGGCTCTCGGAATGTCGAGAACAATAATCCTTCTCTAGATGGAACACGCGCTGGTAAACGGAGCGGCTCGACATGCGAGAGTCACATAGAGCCCGAAGCGGCCAATCGAGAACCGGGGGTATCGGTCTGCGGGTTCCCTTTAGACACCACTGGATCAAAATCCCTCGAATTCGACGACTTTTTGAGATTTTGGGCGCTGCTCCCCGAAGAGCTCAAAGCGGTTCGCCTCTTGCGCTTTGATCGGTTGAGAAGAAACTTTCAGCTTGTATTTCCCGCGGAACAAATCATCGAAGTCGATGTCCTCGAACCATGGGTGTCCTTTGATGTCCTCCACTCCGCCTGCCAGGTTTCCGAGACGCCTGTTGGGATTCGTGTTGAGTAGGTGCTCGATCAAACTTCTGACATGTTCGCTCAAGTCGCGTTCAGCATGGAATACGAATTTCCCGTCGATTATTCTCTCCCCGAGACTCTCATCGCGATTACGAGCCCCTGGCTCGGCTTTGAAGGGGAGGAGTTCGTGCAGCATTTCGTATAGTAAGACACCGAACGCCCACCAATCGATGGCCGTTCTGTAAGGCTTCCTCTGGATCATTTCGGGCGCCATGTAGGCAAGAGTACCGCAATAAGTGTAAGCTCTACCTAGGGAGAATCTCGCTAAGCCGAAGTCCCCAAGTTTGAGGAGGCCCTCCGGGAAGACGAGAATGTTGGCCGGCTTGAGATCGCGGAACAGAATATTGAATCGGTGGAGGAACTGTAGACCGAGAACGATCTGACCCGCGTAGATCTTCGCTTCCGCCTCGTTCGGGAGCCAGTCGGCGTTACGGACAACGCATCTGTCCATATCACCGTAGGGCGATAATTCCATGATCAGGAAAACATTTTCCTCGTTCTGGGCAACGAACTTTAGCTCGACTACGTAAGCGCTCGCTGACGCGAAGTGAACTTCTTTCTCCCGGAGAACGTCGGCGTATCGGTTTTCTTCAGCGATTTTGGCTTTGCGTTGAATTTTGATCGCGTACACTACGTCATCCTTTACATATCTGCCGATGGCGACGACCCCGAAAGAGCCCTCATTCAGTTTCTTCCCAAGCCTGAAATCGTCTATATTCACTTTCGGACAAGTACATTTGTTCAATTTGGCGAGAACATCTCTCTCCCTGGATTTGATATATTGTTCGTATGCTCCTCGAGTTGATCCTCCATCGATCTGACGGTAGCTTGTCTTCTGCTCGATGCTCGGGGGCGCTTCATCGCCGTGAAGGGGAGACGGAACAAATCGCTGACATGCCTCAAGGACCTTGCCCGGATAATCTGACAAGGTGGAAAGAACCGAACCCATCGTTATCTTCGCATGAATGAGTCACGGGAGTCGTTCTCCTGAGACTCTCATCCATTCACCTCAGTCTCAACGGGAGGGGGAAGGGGAAGGTTCCGGCTGAACCATGCGCGACCCGGAAGAAAGGGAATCGCAGGAGCACCGAATCGGCTTCGTATCTCGGATTTCGGACACGACCCAGGGTAGTCGAAATGAACTCTAATTCCCGAATGGCCTCACACCTCACAGCTCACAGCCGACGCGATGACGGCGTTCATGTTCCGGGTCCTGAACTGATCCTCTGCGATGGAGTCTCAGCCGGATCGACCGACCTTGAATCAGGAGGAATTTCGTTTTATTCAGAAGCCTTCGTAAGCCTTTCGGTGAGGGTCTTCCGTTCGTTCGTCCCCGAAAATCGTCCTGTGATCCACCTCTTTAGGAGCGAATGGTTCGCATGTGAGCGCTATTCTGTATTGCTTCGTCAAAACGTCCTGGAAATTTATGTCTTCGAACCAGGGATGCTCCTTCACATCTTCGGCCTTGCCAGGCAAATTACCGAGCCGCCGTTCCGGTGGTATTTGCAGAAGCTGCTGGATAAGCGATCTGACAGGACTGCTTAAGATTCTCTCCTGCGTTGCGATGTCGCCGAGGATTCCATTGACCGACTTCGAGAACAGCCTTTTTTTCTGCATCAACTCGCTGAGGATCACACCGAAAGCCCACCAATCAACGGCTGTCCGATGCCCCTTCTTCAGCATAACTTCTGGCGCTATGTATGCCAACGTACCGCACATTGTGTATGTGCTGCTGTGAACTATTTTCGCGACGCCGAAATCACTCAGCTTGAGATATCCATCCGCGAACATTATACAGTTTTCTGGTTTGAGATCGCGCAGCGCGATATCCGAGTTATGCAGATACTCCAAACCGAGAGCGATTTGAGCCATCCACAGTTTGACGCCCGCCTCCGTCGGGGTCCATGCGGGGTTGTCGACCGTGCAACGACTCAGATCACCGTAGCTCGAATAATCCATTATCATGTACAGATTCGATGTGTCTTGAGAAACGAACTCCAAACGAATTACGAAGTCGCTCGCCGCCGCGTATAGGATGTTTTTCTCCTGGACCGTCTCAGCGATCCTGCGCGCGCGCTCGATTTCCGCTTTTCGTTGAATTTTGATTGCGTAATCCACTCCGGTCTCGTTGTACCTGCCGAGGACCACGAGACCGAAGGATCCTCTGCCCAAACTCCCGCTTATGGAAAAATTTTCAATGTCTACTCTCGGACAGCTGTTTGCTCCAAGCTTCAATTCGACGAGCTGTTTCGCTCTTACGAGATAATTCTTGTGAGTCTCTCGATACGCTATCTTTTCTTCCTCGGAGAGTGGCGCGATTCCGTAAGATTCCGGCTTCGGACGGTGCCTCAGACAGTCGAGTCGTGCCTCAGTGGTACGATATTTCCGTCTGCACTTGTCGAACAATGATAAGCAACATGAGCCCATCGTTGTCTTCAGAGGCACGCATGCGCATCACTGGTCCAGCCAAGATTAGAGGGAAAATCTTAGTTTCGTTCCGACCATCTGCTTGAAGACCCCTGTATGGTCTCAGCATGCTACCACCATCCACGGGATGCGACAAGCTGCAACAGTGAGGGAATTCCGTTTCTGAATTCGTTTCGACGATTGATTCGCTCGACTCTTACCCCCATTGGGTCCTCCTAAACCGAGCCTGATTTCGAGAATCGCGCTTGTGATGGATAAAAATCGGACACATGAGATGCGCACCGTTCTAGATTCTGGCGTGGGAAATTTCAAATCCGATGACAATTCCCATTTGATGTTCCAGTTCGTGTTGATTGCATTTTGGGAAGCATTCGAAGCGCAGATGCATCCGGGCGGATAAACGCCGGAAATTGCGCATTATGTCGGCGACCGAGATGAAATCCCTAATCCGGATAACCTACAGGGTGGGGCAGTATAAATTCCCCATTTTGAATGATCCCCATGAAATACGAGCCAAGGCGGCAAGCGGAATTCTGTTTGCATTAGAATGACCACGAGGATTTGCAGTTTCAGAAAAAAACCCTCTGGTCCGAGACTCCTCACCGGGTAAACGTTCAAAGTTGACTTTTTGAAGTTCCGTTAACGTCATCCTCATAAAGCTCGGTATTGATTTCTGCGGGAAAACCCATTTTCCTCGCTTTCCGGCGGATCCTTGTTCTCCAGCTTGGAGATGACGGACCAAATGATTTTTTTCCGGACAGGGCGAGTCCTCCTTAACATTTCGTCGTAAACAGAACTTCGCTAGCCCTCATGGTTCGGATTCCATGAGCAAAACAAAATGGGGAGAATATACTGCCCCACCTTGTAATTTGACGAAATGGAAGCGGTGCCCCTTATCGTACTTGTTTCGCGGGCGAGGATGTGAGTGTGGAAGTCGGAGCCGCCGATGTTTCTGGGCCAGGAGGAGCCCATTCGGAAACGTTTTCCCTCTCAGTAGCTCGGGTCCGACAATGAGCATATGACGCTCCCAGATCGCACCGATTGGTCACGCGGCAGGTGGATTGAGCGGGCCATACGGTACAAATACCCCGCACTGTTGGAGTGGAGAAAGAACCGGGTCGCTCCCTCCAGTGAATCTGGTTTGATAGTTCGTCAATCGATACATCGATATCCATTCATCCGTACCAATGCGCGAGGAGCTGCTCAGCGACGATACCTGAGTATTGCTCCAAGTCCGATTCGCCTATGCGGCCCGGTCCTATACGAGGAGCCTTTCACGTTTCACTGCAGGAATTGTTCCCTATGAGCTCAGTGAAATCAAGTGGGAAAGAAAAGAACTCTGAAGCCTGGAGATAGCCATTTGGATGCCAGAAATTATATGCGTGATTGCAAATGCCGCCTCGCGTCCGCTAGCCTGAAAGAGAGTTTCTGTATGGAGAACGCTATCGAGCTCACATATTCCGGAAGCTCCGAATCAGATAGTCCTGATGCTTGTTCTAGACGGGGATTTCTGTCAGCTCCTGGTGGCACCTTCACCGCCGTGGAGGGTGTTTGCGTAATGTCCCAGACAATAATCTGTCACAACGCCGTGGGAGAAGCGCTATCCTGCTCGCGGCGCCGAATCCGATTGCAAGCTGTCCAAATAATGCTCACGTGGCCTTTTGACTCTTTCGAGACGAAGGTCCGGACCATCGAGAAGGCCATTGTAAGAGTGTGGAAGAGAGCCAGGGCCAGTCCAGACAGTCCAATCCAGAGGGAAATCAGGCATAGGAATCAGGCACAGGAATCAGGCGTAGGAATCAGGCGTAGGAATCAGGCGTAGGAATCAGGCGTAGGAATCAGGCACAGGAAATCAGGAACACTCGAATCAGGAATCGGGTCCCGGGACTTCCCGGATCAATGATTCTCTTTTATCCTATCACAGGGGACGATATTCATCCGTCTTTCTCTTCTCCGGCGTTCTCGGGGTCCCTAGCCACGAAGCGCAAGACCCCCAGATGAATATACACATACTGATTATAATAAATGCCTCAGGGATTCTGACCCACGGAACGGAGGCTCGATAGACCCTTTGAAGTGAACGAGACGCTTCCGAACCTCAGCTCTGAGCCCACTCATTAATTATAGGCCTTTCGATCACCTTGCGAAAAGGCCATTGAACCTTCTGATATATGGAGGGCTCATTCACAAGCGTGACCGGCCATGAACGCGTCTCGATGAAGCTCGTGCATGGGAGAAGTACCGTCCAGGACTTTCGTCTATCCTCTGGAATATCCCGAGAGCCCAGGCGAGAAGGCACGAAACAGTCCCGAATGGGCGAACGGGGTTAGAGTATTGATGATGAAGACGACGGGAAGCCTCTCCCGATCTCCGTCCCGGCGTCACACGAAATAAACTCAACGGATCGGGAATTCATACAACAAACGTCATTCAAATCAGCTCACAGCAGGTTCTCGTTAGCTTCCGACGACGATAGAAGGGTTCGCATCGTATGCTGGCTTCTGAGTCCCCCGAAACAAACGTCACTTCAGTATTTCCTTTTGCGAAGATGGGAAAATCGTTGCAGCATAACGAGAGCTCATGTGAATGCTTACCCTCATTCCACCATGCCGTCGAGGCAGCTCGTTCGAACTCCAAGTCAAAGAAGGATCCGTTTGGTATTCCGATCATATTCGTGCATTGTTATTCTAAGATTCTAGGGAGTTGACCTCGCCGATTACTTCCGCCAATCTCACTCGTGAACGGCTCACTCAAATATATCCTATCGAACGGCGGATCTGTATCCCGATGCCATCAACGAGGGACTCCTCAGTGGAATTATTCGATATCTCGCTCTCGATCGTCCAGGCTCACTTAATTCACATTCGCTCGGTGAGACCTCGAGCTGTCCTTGGAATTTTCTCTCCCGACAGGGCCGATGACCTTTAAGTCTTCAACAGGAACATCAATCCGAGAGAAACCCTCCGAGTGACTTAGCTTTGATGATCTTCCAGGAAAAATACATCATTAGCTACCGATCGACCTGCCGAGCCGCCGCCGTTACCATAACTCAAGCAGAGGGCGTCTTACGCCGACGTCACGGCCACTTGCACTACTGTGCGCTCTTTCGAGCATCAATCGAATTCGAAGAGGTAAGTGTCGGCGTTGTTTCTGTGAGCGCAAGTCTGTGGGGAGGTCTTCGATGTGAGGAATCTAGCGAGCTGTATCATGGTATTCGATATTCGACGCCTGAGCAGATCGTCCCCAATAATCGTACTCTAGCTCACTCCGAAAACGAATCTCTTCTTGCCACTGGAATCGACGAATTCGGACGGAGTGCTCTGACAGCTGAGCGAGTGGCCACGTTCGACTGGACTGGTCCTCGGCGGCGCTCTGTAGGAGCCTAGGAGCGTTGTGTCTAGGTGCATAGCGGCCCGTTCTGCTAGTCTAGGGAAGCCAGTCCAAGCAAGCAAGAGAGCCAGCTAGTCAGTCAGTCAGTCACTCAGCCAGTCAGTCAGACAAGCAGCTGGTAGTTTCTTCGAGGAGTGTTGCCGTGGATTCGCTTCCAGCCACTGGCGATCTTTGTGATTTTCGTGGAACTTCTGTCCCGATCGAATACGCACTCAGCCTCGCCGATTCGAGAGGAAACGCTCGGGGGAATCAGGGGACCGCGTCCCCCGGGAAAATCGGATCGTAATCAAATCTGAGACCTGTTGTGAAGTGACCTCGTCGCTCAGCAGTTTCGCTGTTCCTTCTCGACCGGCTGGAGATCTACTTGTGCTTCGATTCTTGTTCCCCGTCAGCTCGTCGATCCGTAGTCTGGTCGCAGGCCAGCAACGACGTTGATCCGGTAACGTTCTCTCCATTGAACAAGCTGTCCGATTGGAAAGCAACGTCCGAGGGACTTCTCAGCGCCCACTCGAATACAGCGCAAACGGCGCTTGCGATCGGTGAAAATCGAGTGACATCCGAAAACTCGCGCTCACCAAGAGGGATGCCAATCAGAGAGAACGTCGTGATCCGACAACTATAAGGACTAGAAAATCACCAAAGTGCTTTTCGAAGATCTGCCTTCTCTTGCCCCAAAATTTCCGGAAATCGCATGGGGGCTGAGAAGACCGAGCAGGAGTATCTCTGCGGTTCTTGAGCGTTCTCCGTACGGAGGAAAAAGAGTAATAGAGCGAATACAGCGCTCGGACATCATCTTTTGGTTTTTACGGTGGGAAAGCTGAAGCTAGATTCTTGTGCGAATCGTCAAGCTCGAATCGAGCTGCCATGCTCAATCCCAGGGACGTTTTCCGGTCTCTGCCGCATCCGCTTGTGCCTTGCCTCCCGAGAAGACTTCATCCCGTTTCTCCGCTGGCGAAGTTGCACGCCTTCCATCTACAGTACCATCAATGGCACGCCAACATGGTTCGCATGGGAATGCGACCCGAGCGAATGGTGAGTCATGTTTCAGCTCTGTGAGAATGAATTACAGCAGTCAGTGAGTCGGTTACTGCCGTGGAGAATAGTCCACGGAAACGCTTCAAGAGCAATCGATTAGCGAGCTTGGTTCCGCGATAGTCATTACAGCGGAATGACAGACTTATTTCCATGTGTCGGAAGCGAGTTCCGTGCGGCGGTATCTGAGTCGTTGATGTATTGAAAGTCATGCTTCGTCGGAACGAGATATTCGGGAATTCGAGAGAGCTCCGAGCCGAAAGAGCTCTGCCTCTCGATGCGAGCGACACAGAGAGACCGATGAGCGACTGTGGCAACAATAGCCAGTGTAAATTATATCGTCACGCAGTTGTTCAACAAACTTCTTTCCCTTCACGGCTCTCGATCATGCCGAATGTCGACTTATCCCATTTCTGAGTCCGAATAATGTGTATCCCTGGGATGCGACGTCTGGCTAAGGTCCCAGGACGGGAGTCCTGCTCTCGACAATCGAGAGCATGCATTTCGATCCGTGGCAGATGTATCGCTTGATCGGGCCTCTCTTACGCGACGTTGAAATTTTCGGCCGCATGCGGATCGCTGCTGAATCGGTCTCCAAGATGAGACAAAAAGCCATCGAGACGCAATCTTAGACCGGAGATCGAACTCTGGCGGCTACAGCTGCGAGGATTCTCCCGTATCAATTTCTCGCACGAATGTTCGTGACCTTGTCCTTAGAGAAAGAAAGATCCTCTAATCAAGTAGAACGTGAGCAGTATAGCTGGAAGTTGACGCGACGCAATGCGCTTCCAATGCTCCACACGGCTTGACTTCCACTCTGGGTCTGACTGCGCACATACGGCTTGCAGTATATCGCTTCGACGACCGCGTCAGCACCGCTTCGCTGACAAGAGATAGCGATATTGCGATAAAGAATGCAGCCGTTCCATGATTTGTCCTCCTGAATTTCCATCCGATCCGCGGGCATTCCTCCCAGCAGAATGATTCGTTCTTAGAAAGCGAGGGGGCGAAGAATCTCGTCGCAATTCAATCAATCAATCATCAGCTCCGGAGAAATCTCCGTCAGAGAAATTGGTTTCCAGTGCGATTTCGATTGGTCGGTGGTTCCGAATCGCCGAGGGACCCGTATTCGGCCGCTTAGAGCCTTAGAGAGAAAAGCTGAGCAAACAAGCTGGAACATCATAATCCTAGGCGAAGCCGCGAACTGCGACTCCTCCGGTGCCCTCCAGCACCCGATGCGGCTCAAACACGGAGTCTTCGGAGTCGAATTTTGAGTTTCGAAGGCACGGAGTAGCGACCGCAATTCACAACGTTGCGTCTCGCGTTCGGATATTCCATGGATTTTGCGTCGGAGTATCCGGTAAGAAGTGCCGGTGGAGATTTTATTTCTGCCCGGACGTCCCTGGCCAAACTTGATTGTTCCGACACAAAGCCATGAAACGCTCATCGAGAGTCGTGGCCACGTTTATCCGCATTCGGAGGTACCTAGCGACCAGATGTATTCCCTCCAGGGCAGAGTGTGAAACTTCTTTATGGTTATCGACTTTGAACCTTTCGTAATTATACGCCTTGCTGAAGACTCGTCGAGGTTTACACGAGTGCGTCTGTAGTTTGCTCCATGAACTTTAGCTTGATTTGCGGATGAGCATGTCGACGGGACGGGCGTACGTTGCAACTACGTCCGTTTCTTGCTCTTCAAGGCCGTCCATACGTCATCAAGAGCTACGCCGTATGCTGCCATTTTCAGGCGGAGACGGATGTTTAAGCGTCGGATTTTTTTCTAAACTGCCACGGGGAACCGCAGAGTCGACGACCTTCGCTACCTTCCGCATATAGCATCACGGATTAAAGAAGCTGGTCATATAAATTGATGGTGGAAGCGTCATGAAATTCGCTCAATGAATCCTTCCGAGACACTGGTAAAAGCCGCGGCAGGGGTCCTGTGATCGGAGCATGCTTTGAAACATATCGTTCTCGACGAGTCGAGCGAAAACGGTTGAGACAGGGAGTGAGTGACTCTCCTCGTGGACTATTCGAATGAAAACATGTCTGCGTCCTCTGCGGTGAATCCTCACATGTGCCGGCCACAGTTGGATTTCGCTGGAATATCTACACGCTGGCCCTACCGATTCAGTTCGCAGATGAAAAAGGAATAGGCGGCAGGCTCTGCTCGATTCACGATTATTATTCAACAAGAACAGCCGCATGACTGCGTATAAAAATACTCTACAAGGTAAAGGAGTCGTTGACGACAGAGTCCTGTTCACATTTTCTTCACAGGTCGGAGTCCCAATAATCGTAAACCTTCCGCTAGAGCTTCCTGGAGTCTGACGAGTACGAGCAAACGCATCTCGGCTAGTTGGAGAATTTCGTCTTTGACTCGCGCGCTCCTGGAAAAATTAATGGGATGAAAGTTTGTACTGGAGAAGCGAAGATCAGGGAAGAGTAAATTGACCGAAGGAATTCTCACTTAAATGTTCTGTTGATCACATGTCTCAGCTGGAACAAGTAGAGAACCAATTCACAAGATTCGAGAGAAGTATCGCTCCGCAACAAACACTCGTCGAAGCGCGCCAGATGGAGAATGGCTTCTCGGATATTTGGATCTTCTAGAAGCTTGCAGAGCTGATCTTCATGGAATTTCGGCTCGACGCCCTGAGACAGAGAAAAAAAATGGAGTCCCCAGCAGTGACGGCGTTCCAGTGTTTGGCGATTGATCTCTTAAACACGTCTTCGCTTCCCCAGGTTGAAATTTCTCAAGTGAATCGATGTCCCTCCACATGAAATGTACGACTTCAAGAAGTCCTACGAACCTTATTCGTCTCCAGCAGAGTGCAGATCCGCGCGTGAGCGTACTGTAGCGCGATCCCCGAGTTACCTTTCCACGAGAAGCAAGTCTCCCAGTTGAATGGAGCTGTCCGACCTAGTCGACGAGAGTCCATTGTTTTCACGAAGAGCGCTGACAAGCCCAAATCGAAGGCTGTCTTTTCCATCTCCTCCCCTGCCACCTTCGTCGTCTGGGCGATCTTCATGCTCTCTAGGGCTCGTCTCGCCGCTTCGTCCAGTACTTCTTGCAGCAACACGACCTGACCTTCCCTCGTGCTCAAGCCTGGGATCTTACTGAACTTTACGTGAACGATGTCAAAATCTCCTCTCCGGAGGACTTTGAGACAATCGTCCAAATTCTGGAAATGCTCAGCCTGGGAGATATCTGTCACGTACAACAGCGAGTCGGCATTGAATTTTTTCTTCCGGGAGATGGCCGCGCAGATGTCCCTGGTCAGATACAGAGTTGACCCGTTGGATTTCACTAGGGGAACGAATTTCCCGGCTTCGGTGATCAAACCTCTGAGTCCATCTTTTTCGACTAGAAGTTTCTCCCTCGTCATAGATTCGACTAGATCGAGAGTATCTTTGTGATGCGCCGATTCGCCTTGGATGAGATCAAACTTTATTCCTAGCTTGGCGTAAATTTTGAAGTACTCTTTGAGACTGATGTCCCGGATCTTCCACCAGAAATCCTTGATTGTTTTCTCGTCAGCCTCCAACTTGGCGAACTCGTCGAGTGCTCGTTGTTTGAAGGCTTCGTCAGCTTGTGACATTTTATTCCCCTTGACATAAACGTCCACCAAGTGGTTGAGAGGATCTTTCCTGAGACGATCTTCCGAACCGATCTGTTGGAATGCTGCACTCAGGATGCCAAACTGCGTTCCCCAATCTCCCAGGTAGTTGATGCGCACGACCTCATCGCCGAGATACTGCTTCAGATTCGCCAGGTAGTTACCCAATATCGTTGATCTCAAGTGACCCACGTGGAAGGGCTTTGCTATGTTTGGAGAGCTGTAGTCGACGACGAGTTTCTGCGTCGGGATATTGTGGAGAAGGATGCTTGTGACATTTTTGTTTGACAAGATGCATCGTGCGAGATCTTCCCCTGTGAAATTCTCGGACGATATGGGCTTCAGGCTGTTGATGTTTTCCGTTTCGAGTTGCCTTCCGGCAGCCTGCGGAGAGAAGATACCTGCTCGTTGAGAGATCTCGATATCTGCCGTGGGAATCCGAGGACCGAAGTCAAGCACACGAACTTCAGAAATCATGGGAAGACCCAGAGGAGAGGAAAAAAAGTGTCCTACTTACTGGAGTGAAATCGAGTTGGCAATCATTTGTGGATATACAACTGAGCAGGGCTCGGGTGGGCAAGTCAGTCTTTTGTGCGGTTTTGCGAACCTTCTCAGCTATCTTGTGCTTGAGATCGATGTATGTTGGGGATCGGCAGAACTATGGAGAGACCATCCAAGATAATATTTCATCGACCTCATTGAGTTCGAATCCCCTGCTGACTCCCTGAGCCGGCACTTTTCTTTTGCGGTCCCGACTGATTACTGAGTATGGCAGGCTGCCGATGGGATTCATTCATGCATGCCTATGATGCAAAAATTCAAGAACGATTCCCAGTATGCTCTGCATCGAGGGATCCGTATCGTTGAGCTCCAAACTTTCCTAGCGGAACAGGAAACATCTCACAACTGTTCGAATGAATCGCCGGGCTGTATGACAGTTGATTCGAGGACTTTGTCCGAAGGCGAATAACAAGCTCCCTGCGCTCTTTTCTGCACTCACCCGCATCTTGTCTGGGTCAGGATCTCATTCAGGATCGCATGTTGGAATTCAGATAGTGAGCACAGCGCAGATATTTTATGACAGCGGTTTTATCCACCGAGCATCTCACGTGTGGACCCTCAGTCCCGTTCGTTCACTGCGCGATCTCCCGAAAGGTGCCACAAAGCTGGCCACAGCTCTGTGGTACATTTCGAACGAGAGAGCACGGAGCACCCTTCACGTTCAGAGTAGTGGAGGGATTATCTCCGGCTAAAGACTTGAACAAGTACCGGCTAGAGATTGTGCGCAGTCAGAGTAGCATTCGGGGAGATTTCGCCGCGACAGAATATGGTGAGTTCATAATGTGTCAGTCAAGGGTCTACCATAGAGTGGCCTAACGGGACAGAGCCACTGACCCGCGCACTCGCTATGGAGGATTTCTAACGGGACAGATGGTGTCCATCTGCGAGTGGGTACATCAAGTTCGGAGCGGTCGAGCGAGCTCTGAAGGTTCGGAGCGACCAGCTCTATCGACGCTCACTCTGGAGGCATTGACCAGTGAGGCCGAGAGAATCTCGAGTTGAATTCGGATTCCGGATACAGCCACCTCCGTTTTCGGAGAGGCTCATGTCACATGTTGCACGGTGGGCCGCCTGGGTCCGGCGAATTCGAACGATACTCCAACCATGCTTACGGTATACGCGAATATTTCCTGTATTGTTGAAGACATACGGAGTTTCAAGTTGGGATCAAGACCCTCATTTCTTCATGGTATCATTACTCCTAGACCCCAGACTGATTTAGACTTATTTTTCGTCGATAGATGTCTGAAGGAAATATTCTAGGTATCGTCATAGGCGCGGAACGGAGGTTCGCAACGGTTGAGTCGCCCTAATAGGGAGAAGCTCAGAAAGACGAGATTACTCGATACCGACTGGAAATTCTTTCACGCTCACCGAAGTTTCGTGGTTATGTCCATCTTCCGGATTTGCGCAGACAAAGAGTGAGTCAACCTCCGCAAATAGGCTCCCTGAGGATAAGCTTGGCGCGTGCGACGTCCGTGGACATACTGAGTAGGACTTTCGGTATCCGGCTCAGATCGCGCGAATAGGCGCGAATACAGCTCTAGGTTCTCAACCGGGTGGGCATCGGCCAAGAGCTGCTCCTCATTGAGGATATATTCGCATGATTGTATCGAAGATCGAGCTGCTCTGACGCGGGGACTAAGCTCGAAAGAAAGATTACGTGTAGCCAACCTTGTTCACCGCTCGACACATCGCAAAGGAATATTTGGGGAATCATGGATCCCGAGACTACCGGTGGAGTTTCAGGACTGAGGCTCTCGTGGAGGCCGAAGGGATGGGACTCGCACTATGCATGAAATTACATGTATGAGGTTGTGAATGTTCAAGGATGAGTTGACGTGTTCCGGAGTTTTGCTTGGACCGATGCGAGTCTGTCCACCTCCATGAGCATGTCGACAGTCCGCCGAATGGGGTATTCTTTTGATAGATGTTCGACTCGTTATTGTCGAATCCTTGGGAAATCCGCCTGTTCTTTGGTCGCCGATCGACAGAGTTTCGCATTCCTCCCCGAGTAATGCGCCTTCGATACTCCTATCCGTTTTATGCGCTCCGTAGATGTAGTGTAGGTTCAGCTCGCGCGGGTTGAGTGATGTCAATGGCCCCGACCGCGGCAGCGGCGAGCCGAGCTGGAGGTCGGAAATCTGTGGTACTTTTGTGGTGGCCGCTGCGAGGTACCACAGCAGACGAAACGGCGGCGAGTGCTTTCAGTTGTTCGCTGGAGGATAGCTGTTGTATTGTGTGTGTTTGTTGTTGATGCCTCCTGCTAGCTGTGCTGCTGCTGCCTTTCTGCTGCCTGCTATTGGCTCGTAGTAGTTCTCTGTTGTTACTATCGTTGGAGGTGGAGTTGGAAACCGAGGCGTAGCTTTGATTCCTGTCAAACTGTGTGGTAGCAGTTTAGGCGTATAGTGGAGGTACGTCTGGGCATCGGAAACCACGGTTTCAAAGTCGAGGTACGTTATTGAGGCGACGCTCGCAGCAGATCGCTGTATTCCGTCAGCAACAACAGTAGCATCATCAATGAATCTATGTTCACCGATAGAGGAAACTTCACGGTGTTCTGATGACCCTCTTGGCTCTCGAAGTCTTCCGTCCTCCCTCTCGGACACTCTCGTTTGTTTAGCTTCAAACCTCTATGCTTTCGGAGATGGGTTGGCCATCGAGGCGTCCAGAGCATTTCCATGAATCGCTTGGTCGTTACAGCAACAGATTGAACGTGGGTCACCTGAAACTCTTCAGGCAGGGAAAGGAACGGCTTCTTTTTCTATCTTCACCTTCGAGAAGGACATATTTCATATCTTCATCCTGTGCTGATTGAACTCCTGAGGATGTCGAATTGTCTCTGTATCTCCCGCCGTGACTACGTTCATCAGTTGCTTTTTCGGCCCGAGCAGAATCGCAGAATCTCATAATGAAACGCCGTGGTTTTTCCCGTGAATCGCGGGACACGAAGTTTATTTCCGAGACCGTAAGACGGGCTTCTTCTCATGGGCCAATTGAGTTTTTCGAGATACCGAGTAGCTTGAATCGATCATTTCTTTCGAACCTTCGGCTTTCCTTCTCTCATCCTCTTTGATTTTTATCTATCCTCCTATTCAGCGTGAGAGTTTCCCTTCTATTTCTGTTCTCAATTTAACATATGCCTAACGAGTTTGGCTTTCAGTTTGTATCGTTTGATTTGCCTGTTCTCCTATTCGATACACTCACTACGGTTCGAACTCGGTTTCGGTTCACGGAGATGTGACAAGGCTCGCTCCATCCGTCATTAGTTTTGAGTTCGTTGCGTTTTGCGTCTCATATGTTGCTCTAGATCATGGGTAACTTTGATAGAACAAGGCGTCCACGGGAGTGCGATCCTCTTTCGTAGCGATGGGATCGACCGAAACCCAAACTGGTGAATTATACTTGAGATTCCGGAGATCATCCATCGAGAGTAATGATAATTAGCGATCTCAATCGGATGAGGAGAACCGGATGGGAAATCGAGGAGAGGGGAACCCTCGGTGTGGACAAGTCTTGGTTGATGCGTTGAAACGACGCAAGTCTTCCTCCATGATCACGATTTTCTCCGACGACTGATATCTCGGGGATAAGAACGAAAAATATAAGTTTTGAAGGCATGGAGCCTTTCTCGATGCTTTGAATAAACCTGGAGGACTCGATCGATAGTGAATTATTTGGAGCGTATTGTGCTAGAAAGGGCTAGAATTCTGATTCGATCGCTGAGAGCGATGTCTTCATGCGGTGGACCTCCGCCTGCGGCTCCGAGAATAATTTTGAGGGTGGATTCGGTTAGCGAAGGAAAGCATCCAACAAACTAGTCTTTATTCTTTCGGAAGAGCGGGAGCTTCCATTGCGGATGGTTCCGGATGATTTAAATTAAAAATGGTAATCGGGCGTGACATGCAAATGCTTGCGCAGCGCCGGGAGGAATCCGAGGGTGAATCCAACCCTTCTCGCTCTGGCAGCACTGCCTTATCCCTCGGATATTTTACCCTGCAACGAAGCGCCGAGAACTGAAATTAGAGGCTTGTACGAGAAAGCAAAAAGATGTTCCCTTCAAAGCGATCTGACTGAGACTTCCGCAGTCTGCAATCGGGAGGGGACATACTGGCCATGAGATCATGAACGGGGTGCGTTTGGTCTCCGTCGGAATACTTGGGCGCGGAACTTGTAAGATTCGCGAGCGTTTTTTGGCGCCAGCTCATCATGCAAACGAGAACAGTCCATGAAATCTGTTCGTCACCGCCAGACGAGAGAATTCAAAACGAGGATTGAACACGCAAAAGAATCGAATATGAGTTCTGGGCACCTGCCAACGAGTTGCAAAATGATGAGATCGCGAGGCATCCCTTGGAGCGAAGCTTCTCCAGGTTTTCAACGTCGAGTCGAGACGATCGAATGACGATGACCTTGTCTTGCAGCCGACGCGACGGCCTCGCAGCTGCAAGCGACTAAGTGCGGGTCCGATGGCCTTGTGAGGTTGCTTTTGACGATTGTTGCGATCGTTGCTGCAGTGGGATGTCACGCTACCAATGTGGGCTTGTATCATAGGGGAGCTCGAAATTCCAAAGCAAGCTTCCTCCACACCTACACTGCTACGTCGTGGAGGCTATGACGACTTTTACGTCAACCCTGAGACCAGCCGGATGAGAGCGTAGTCTCCGACGCGCGCGATTCAATCGACAGCGGAGCTATTGAGACGAGCGAAGAGAGAGACTGCTAGAGGTGTCGAGCTGTCTAGCATCAGGAAGCATGCCATACGGACAGAACAGACAGCTCACGTTAGGCTTCTAGAGCTCAAACTCATTAATTGGCCATCTCGTATGATAGACCTAGAAAGGGAGTGCGCGGAAGTGACCCACCACATGGTCGGTGTGGTGTCGCGCCACATGGTATTCTGACTGATTATTCGATGGGTGCCCGCCTACACTGATTTCGGCATGTCGGTTTCGATATCTCATAGAGCGCGGACGGTCGATAGTGGCGATCTGAATTTAGAGCCCTGCCGAGAGCGTTCTATGTGGAGGTGCGCGAATGATCCGCTCGCTTCCAGAGCAATTCACGTGCAGCCATGATCAACAGTGACCAACCTTCTTCGCTCTTCATCTGATCATTCTGCTGATTCTGCTTTCAAAATTCTTTCGCGATGTTTGGGAGTGAAAAAGAGGGTCGAGGGTGCACGAGCGGAGACCGATCAAGATCTCAAGAACCCTTGAGTGCGAAAGACATTCGTGTTTGCTTCTTGGAGTTTCGATTCCTACTCACTCACCGCCATCTCTGGTCTTACTCGCCGCCTAAAAATCTGTAGTCGGTCCTCGAGAAGCGCTACGCGACCCGATCGGTATCCCGATCCGGTTATCATCGGGCCGTGATGTCGAATTCCTCCCTCGGATATGCGAAAATGAATTGGGGAATCTTTTTTTTGCTGCTCATGGGCAAAGTTGGCTCTCTAATGGCATTTGGTCGACTTATCCCGCGGCTGTTCGCTGGGGGGGGGGGGGCGACATCTCAATCACGAGCCACGTCGGACGAGTTGCATAAACATCAGATTCCGAAGGGTGTATCGCATGTGAAACCCCAGATCGCTCGGAAACTCTCCCGAATCCTCCAGAGACCAGGCTCGAGTGACCGCGAAATCACCCCCTGACTCGCCAGGAGGTCCCCCTTCAAGTCCAGAATTGAAGCGATTCAATTTCCGATGCGTATCACACGTACGGATCCTGATGCTCATGCAAGATTTCGGGGCGCTCTAATCGAGCTACTTCGACGAAGCTTCACGTCGGCGGTAACGGGTAGCGGCAGCGAGGTGGATCCGGAAGAACAACTGCGCAGTTTCGAAGCAGCTATTGAACCCGAAAGCAGCGTGAACGAAAGACCCGGTGAACGAACTCGTTCAGATCGTGGTTTTCCGGCTCCTTCACCGTACTGCGGATGTTTTTCTGTCGAAAATATTCTGAGGGAGCTCCATCCTCCAACGCACGTCTTCAGGCGGAGCGGAATCGAATCAGGAGGAAATAATGTCGACGAAACATTTGTGGAGCTCCTTTTCGGCATTTATATCTTCTTGGTCTCTTGCTACCGCGGCGGCGGAGTCCATCGTCGTTTCCTCGCACTTCCGATTGCATGACTCTTTGCTGATCGATTCTGAAGTCCGCTAGTACTTCTCATGAGCCGCGAGGGCCGCGGCGGCAATGGCCGACGTATTTTCGGGAGACGAGAAACGCCGGTATTTCTGGGAAGTTCAATGGGTTCATGATGGGTGTCTTCCGCCAACGAACGCCGCGTTGACGCAATCACCTCGGATCTTGGAGCCGCGCTTTTCTGGAGAAGCATACGATGCTGAATCCCAAGCTCGATCGGCAAGACTCCCGATTCCCATGCTTGATTTCAATTAGATGTCGAACTCCGCGAAAAAGAAAAGGCTCAGCTTACTAAGACACTTTCGCGGACCACGAGGGCAAATTAACGATAGAAGCATCGAAGATCGAGCGGCTCGACTCCGAGAGACAAATTCTCGGAGGTAGTTCCCTTCGATTCAGCTGAAGATTTATTTTCGGACTTCACGTTTCGAGATAATTATTCAGATCACGGGTCCACCCTAAAGACCGGCTATCGAGAAGGGATCGAGGCGCTCCGGAGTTCCTGTGGGCACAAGCTGACAGCCGAAGGCTATCTGATACTCGATTTGAGCCAATGGACATGAGACATAAGTCGTCATATGTGAGAAACCCGAAAGCCTGACGGAGGTAGCTTTTTTCTCGCATGTTCCGCCCCCGCCCCCATTCACCTCTCAGGTTGATGTGATCGGTGTCGAGAGGCTTCGAAGGGTGTCGCAAGTCCGGCTTAATGATTTGAAGTGAATTCAACGGCTGAAATAGCCTGTATCACCGTCATGATCCAGCTTCGCAATCTCTCCCGCCTGGCAGTGACCAACAACGATTTGTCTTCAACTTATGTATGTTAGTCGTAGTTCGTAGTGGCCACCATCGCCCCTAAATGGCTGCATGAAGCTGCTGTTTACTCGTTCGCTCATTGTTTTTTTTCCGCTCTCAGTCGTCATTCAAGTCCATGTTGAAGTCATTGGAGGTAGCAGTTACGTTTTTAGCGTGTTTGTCGCTGTTGAGTCTTCCGGCTTGCTGACTGAGGGAGGTTGACGAAATCAATGGGTTCGCATTGATGACGCGCGTGACCATGCTTGTTAAATGGGAGCTGCGCGTGACGGAGTGTACCGAATATCATCTACGAAGTACCGGCTACATTTCTGCGCGATTGTATTCGCCTGCTCGGAGTTGATCACCATAAATGCAAATGATACTTGATTTTGCTGACTTTGGATCTCTTGTCCGGTCGGTATGTTAATGATGCAATGTTACAAATCCAAGGCATGAATATACGACTCTGGGGAAGTAGTCGACGACATCGGTACCCGGCCGCCGTCGAATCGGAATACGTCACGGCTCCCTAGATGCGTTCTTGTGAGAGAACATCAGAGAAGATCGACTCCCGATCCCGACCATGGAACGGGGGTCCCGGAATCAAGAGTTGCTCCTTCGGAGTCAGAAACGAGAGAAGGAAGCCGGAATAATGATTCACGACGATGGGCGACTCCTTCTCTCGCTTCAGCCGGGCGGCGTGTTTTCCGTGTGACAGTTTTTAGAGTGAGACTCTGTGTCGTCGGGAAAACGCGTTGCGCTGATGCGACGACCCTCTCTCCAGTGCGTTGTGAGCCCCGGCTGTTCGCTCGGCTTTCTACATAGACATCCAGCTTTGGCTGTGATGCCAGCCTGATATCGGACGTCCGACGTGACTGACTGATCGAGCCTAAAATTTGTGCCTGTGAATGCGGAACCGAGCCTCGCCACGAGGCTTCAGCTCGGGGCCGGTATCGGGAAGCTAGATCTCGCTATTTGATAATCGGTCAACTCGAGTGAACTTGAGTAGAGCTCCCACCGTGAGTCCGGTCTCGCCCCTCACCCCTGATTGTGCTCGGGTCGAGTCGCGTGAGAAATCGTTCCGGAAGGTTCGAGCTCTAATCAGACCCCCGAATCCCTCGCCCTTCCGAGTCGCTTTAAGGATGGGGAGGTACTAGAGAGTCGGATTCCAGATCGGAATCAGTCTAATTGTGGGTGCTTGTCGAGTGGACGACATCATAAGTTCCCTTCGGACTGTTCGGACGAAATGGTCTGCATTTTATGGTGTGACGTTGACTCGCCCGAAGGTGAAAAGACTCCCAACGAGACAAAGGTAAGCGGGAGGATTCGTGCTTGCTAGACGTTCGGCATCGAAGCGTGCAGTACGCCGCGGATCGCTATGATTTCACAGAGACCATTTCTCCTAGAGATATGATACAAGGAGGAAATCTCGGGATCCCATCGTAAGACCGCGAACGACGAGATCTGATAGAATAGATTGTGATGCACGCATGGGGATTGCTCGCCAACAGACATGAGCAGTCCGGTCAGCTGAGAATCTCGTGGTCTCCAGAGAACGAGATTTTTCAGAGCTTCCGGACACAGACAGATCTCGTTTGGTTCCGCGCGGGTCGCGGAACATCCATTAATGTCTGTCGGAAGGACTCCAACGTAAATATGTGATGCCGACAGCTAATAGATCTGAATGCTTAAAATAGTGCTCGTCGAGAGCGTCAGAAATTCTTGGTTCCTCTCAGGTGCTTTTTGGGACTGGCTCAGTGAGTTCTTTCAACACACGTCAGTTATAGCGCTCGCGGCCATTTGTTTCCCTCGTCACCCTGAGTACAGATGGCCGGTGTTTACGTCCTGACATCGTGTTCCATTCACAATTTGACCGATTTCAATGCGTTGATAAATTCGTTGCCCGGAAACGACTGTCTCGCGATCTACATACATCCCTGGGTCTCAGCCCTCCTGCGAACTCGGAAAAGCGCTGGAAATTGAGAATATTCCCAATTTCAGTCTGGCTGAATCCACGTTGGCCCAGCTGCATATTCCCGAAACGCATCATGGTATCAGGCTCGTGAGCGCCGATCTGAAAACCCGATGACATTGTCGAGAGATAGGCAACACAGCTTGACACATGTAGGTTTCGGCCTCACTGACATAGTTGCACCATTCCTACGAATAACTCCCATTTTGTGCCGTCACTCATTTCCACGAGCTCAAATTCCCCGCTGCCGAGAAAACTCTGGTCCTTGGGGGCAGACCGAGGTTTGTTAGTGCCCAAAACTCTTCTCTGGACGGAAGCGGTAGGCTCGCATTGCGATCGAAGCTGAGTGGCTGATAATTTTCAGTTATCGAGGGAAATCGGTGCCGGATATACTCTATCGATGTTTCTCCACGAAACAATGATTGCTATAGTCGCACTCTCTGCTCGGAAATTCTAAACTCGTGGAAGGTACGCCGAACGCAATTCCTAACATCAGCTGTGCTCCAAATCCATTCCATAATCCAGAAAATAGATCTGGCTGATCTGACGTCGGCTACGCGCCTATTCTGCTGTGCATCTGGAATCGCGACACGACTTGTCGGCTCGGCTCGACTGGCTTCCATGAGCGTATTCAGGAGCCTCTGTCCTTCTCTAATCGACTGAGGTCTTTTTCGGAACATATCTTACCGTATTCGCAACAATCATTACGATGGTCTTGACGACCAGATATTCCGGAAGTTTTTCGGCCAAAAAAAACGCTTCCTTGTTTGTATTTCGACGATCGACTCCGGAACTCGTTCTAGTCCAAATCACGTGGCCATCTTTTGTACCTATACGAAGAATCGGTGAACTGTTATCGGCCGAAGCGAAGGGGGTACGCGTGAACGACTCCCGTCTACAAATAGTGTATTCTATTTTGCCCTTGTGGAGGCAAGACGAGCCTTAAAAATCTGCGAAAGTTTCCACGACAATGCGTCGAACACGGATAACGCCATTAACTCCACCGAACAGTAACCTTACTGGCAATGGTGACAACAATTCGCCCTGTGATCGCTAGACCCTAGCGGTGTAGAAGGAAATGGATATTGAGCGGCTACCGCGCCACCACTCATTTCTATCGCTACCTGTCTGATCCCGGGCAGTCTTCCGACCGGTGCGACAGCTTTCCGTTGGTGATCCCCGTAGGGATGAATTTCGGTTCAAACCCCGTGCAGTAACTTTCGATACTTTCAACCGGACTATTCGATGCGCGAGGGTTAGCGGGAAGAAAGTCTCACCAAACGCCGGGAGACGCGAATGGGGGGGGTATCATGTGTCGGAACTCGCCTTATGAATCGACCGACCGGATTAGATCGTCCGACTACGGTTCCGGAGAGCCCATTGTTTCAATCGAGTCACTATCGGGGTGCTCGTCCCGGGTCTCATAGTCCGCGGAGACCACTCTCGGTGTTCGCAAATAAAACGAACTGCGGTTCTGATCGGGATCGACTTCTGTAATAAACATCGAACATCAAAGAACCCTCGCCCGGCAGCCTTCGCGTGTCGGTCGAGAGCTCCTCTGCCGTATAGGCTGCTCTCCATTACAACTTCCGCAGCGGAGACTACATATATGGATTATTATCTCATGTTGAGAAGGCTGAAAATGTTTCTGCCTGTCCGTAGAACGATGGCGAAATATTTTAGAATGGCGAACCATCAGCCTGCTCGGATATGCTTGCGGTGCTCTCTCGTCGAGGGAACGCCGCTCTAGCAGTGCGGCTCGAGGAGTGCCAGCTGTAGAAACATGTAGGAAAATGTCCGTAGCGCTTTAGCTGCTACTCACTCGAGCTTGTGATTTGGATTCCTTATTGCTCTCGGAGCCTCTGCACTGATGAAGTCGCAGGGTGGGCTCCGTAGCGGACTCGGAGCTAAGCATTGCCGGCATGCAGAGAACAGGGACCATATCGCAGCTCGCCGACACCCTTCCGCGCGTCCCCCCATTGAGGGTTCATCTGTGTCGGCGGCGCATGATTTCGAGAGAAATCTCTCCGCAGTTCCGAATTGTTCCGTATTCTGCGTAGTGATGAGAGGTCTCGGACAGTGCAGATGGAAGGGGGTCTCTCCTTATTGATAGACATGGGAACAAACAGCTCCTACCGGAGAAAGTTGCGCCACGAGCTACTAGCGGAACTGATTCCGGCAGTAAATCCGCGATCTTATTTGTCTAAGGATGACAAGCTAGCGTCATGCGGCTCAGATCATTCTGCTTGATTTCTCCTCTGACGAGCGATGGATGGACTCTTTGTACTTTCGGCTTGCACCACTGATTCACACGCGGCATTTCCAGCTCGTCGCGAGTCCTCCGAAGTCGAGACTTCGACTTTGAATTTGAAGGTCTCTCTCCCATTGGTGCGGCGGTGTGCTTGAACGTCGAAAACATGTTACGCAAAAATCAAGAACTCCGCCGCTGTGGACAGAATCGTTTGCGATTCAATGCTCTCGTGATCGAATCTTCATCATCTTCAGATTACGCTGCCGTCGGAAATTCCGCATCGACAAACAGCTGATCCTTGGAGCAGGTGCGAAGCGATCGGGCGTCGACCCGAGCTTCTGGAGACGCGCCGCGTCGGCATCATTTTTCTGATACCGATGAGCAAGTGACGCTGAATCCTCGAATATTGAGTTCGCTCATTCCAGACCGAGGGAATTCCCAAAGTCACCGCGGGTAGTGAATTGGCATATCTGGAACTTTCGAGGTTGCGGTCGATTCTCATTCGGAGGAAGGTCCTCGAAGGATCTGTGTCGCCCGCAGAGTGCAGGAGCTTTCCCGGTCTTAATGCGCTGTATTCGCATTGCGAGGAAATGATGGTCGCTGACTCGGTTGGAAAGGAGCGCAGGCAATGCCTCTCAATCCCTCTTCTTCGCTTTGACCGTCATAATAATCATCGGCGAGAACTAGCTTCCGGAGATTCGATTCATAGGATGGGAAATCGTATATGATAGTGGAAAACGGCGGAAATCGAGGAGGGTGGGAGCGACGGATTCGTGAGCGCGTTGGCTCTCTCGGCGGCGTAGGTCAAGCTCGGGATTTCGAATCCTCTCGATGATTCGAAGCAAGAAACGTAAACAAGATATTTCGTGGGATCGGGTCGCTGACCTTTAATCGACTCCGAAATCGAGACAAGGTCTGCGGCTCCCCTATCTGGATTGGCGGATTGGTTACCATGGGGTTGCTCGCGATCATATATCTCGATAGGAGGTATAAGATTATAGTCTCTAAGCGAAGTCGCGTTTAATTGTGTGCGTCGGGACGGGGAAACGAGAGGGAAGCTGTAAACTAGAGAATCCCGTCCGGAGAGTCATTCGCGGGCTATCGTGGGAAATTCCCCTTCTGGAACAGTATTGTGCTCGTGTCCGACTGCACTCCTGCAGTCCTGATATCAATGGGAGCTCGCCGAGTAGAAAAAACTGGGAATCACTCACGGGAGCCGCCATGGACATACATGGTATCCCGAATATTTCTCGGAATATAAATTCAGCGAGAGTCGGAGAAGAAAATCTTGGATTCTGGGGAGAAAGTCTTGTAGAAACGCATGGGGCGCTACGGGAGCTCCTCAGGAGCTTCTGTAAGGTCTTATTTGCTTTCCGTTCAAAGTCTTCTGGTTCCGGAAGAAAATAACAGAGCTGTTTTTTCTTCTGAGATTTGATTCCAATCAGCTCGACGGTGCATCTGATTTCAGTTCAGTAGAACATCTCGGACGCACTCAGTGTGCAAGCTGTATATGAGATTATTAATGCGCAAAAGGAGTTCGTTCCGCTCCCTTGAATACGACGTATTGTTGTTGAAGATGTCGTAGCGCGTTTCATCGCCCGCCGCGAAGGTTTTCCTGTCCTTTGCGTAGCCGTCGTTTCGAGATTCAACTGAGATTCGGGGTGTTTGTTGCGAAATGGTCTCCTTCCCCGTACCGAACGCTGCGCGCCATTGCAGCCGCCACCGCTGCTGCCGCAAGGAGAGAGACTCTTTCCCACCCTTAGCGCTCGTTCGTTCGCCAACGGTATGAGCGACGCGCCGCGCTTCTGTCCACGCTACCGGTTATCCTTTCGGTGGTTCGTCGACAGTGCGGTGTTTCCCTTCGCGTCGGTCTCGTGCATTTGTCGCAAACCTCCTCCCTCGAATCGCTTGGTTGAGGAGTTCCTCACGTAGGAGATCACTCACGTCCTGTGTAGCCTCTGACTGTCCTCCCTCACGAACCTTCCAGCGGCATACGCTACGCGAGGGGAAGGTCCCTTGCGAGAATGTTCGCCGAGGAGCTCTCAGAATGCGATAGGATGGATCTCCGGTTGGAAGACCCTGCCGTGCGGCGTATCATCTCGAGCGAACCAAAAACCGATCGGATAATGATAGATTTCAACCGTCGCGCGTGAACCGAAACCGTATTCGAATTCGAAGTGGTTGAGAACCGTGGACGATTAGCTCTGCAGGGAAGAAACAAAGAACCAGGAACCGAAAGCTCATGAGAACATTTGCAGGAACAGGATCGATTCGAGGATCGATCCAAGCCGGTGCTGGTTTCTTGTTGTGATCGCTTGCGAGCAGCGTCTATGTGGAGAGTGTATCCACCGTGGATTCTTAGCGATACATAGAGTTTTCATCTTGAGTGTGGATTGCATGTGAAGGCATGTCCTCGACAGGAGGATATCATCATAGCCAGTATTATGGCAGGAGCCCTATTACTACGAGGAACCGAAACTTCGTAAGTGTGAGCCCCCTTCATAGAACTAACAAAAAAACAGGGAATGAAGAACTGTTTCTAACTCTGCGGGCGCGAATGCCGATGCTTTCGCTCCGCTTGTTGTTCAAGATGAAAAGCTGTCGGCGGGGGCTATCCTTGTTGTTCCCGTCTGTAATCGGTATCGGAGTCGTTGTGCGACCCGGAATTAATTCGACTGTCTTGTTGTCTTTCGTGTTGCCACTACCCGCTGCTTACAAGTGCGGTTGTCGTTACATCCTGAACATTTCTTGTCATGATTGAGTTGCTTCACTCGCGACAGATCCAGACTTTCTGGAGAACGCTATGGTCCCTCCGTACGATGTGGCATGGATAGATCCGTCCCCCTGCCTTTCCTTCCACTCCCCACAAGAGGTGTGATCGTCTTGTGGATCTGTCGGCAGACATTCGTGTGTTTGGCGAACTCTAAAATATTTCTCGGGACAGATTCGTTAGTCGGAGCTCAACTTGGGAGACATTAGCTATATGCCTCCTTCAGATGACGAAGTGGAACAGGAGGAACCAACGAAAGATCTGCCGACTGACCGACCCACCAACAGCGCGAATGCTTTACGCCTACGCGCCCCAGTGAACGACGGCTTGTTTTGCTTGGTGCTCCGGCCAAAGTTCCCTCGCTCCATTTGTCTCCGCTGTTTCATCCAATGATCCGTCCTCACAATTAGGCTTTCGGGTGCGACGGTAACCGAATGGTGATTCTTGGGCTTACTGGCTTGTAGGTTGGATCTGGGAACGATTAATTCGATTCCGCGATGTCGACGGGTTGAGCTGTCTTCGCTCCCTTGACACAGACATCGACGGGGATCAATAAAGGGAAGGCTTTATCCCAGTCAAAACCCGTGTTTTCAAACATTCCCTGCGTAGTAGACGATCCCTTCATTTCCGAATCCCTTTCGATGAATCGGAAACCTGGAGTGAGCGGGACGATTCGGATCGAGGACTCTGAGCAGCGCAGAACAAATCTGGCGCGTAAACCTCATGGACACGATTCAGTGCCGATGCGATCCTTGGGGTGACCTTCTGTCGAATTTCTGATGTAATAGCCGTGGGAATTTCGGAACGACATCCTGATTATCTGCACGTGGTGGACTTCAACGGCTCCGAATATACTGGCCTTCGCCTAAGTTAGGGGAAATAACCGTGCACGTTCGTTCCCACTCACACACCCTGTTCCTTCGATGAATTGGAAACTTCGCCTGAATCGAAAAAAAAAAACTTGAATAAAAAAATAACGAAGAACACAGCAGCAGCGGTGTCGGCCAATGTGGTGTGTTACTCAAGCTCTGAGTCTTATATTTTTCCGAACTAGTGCCGGTCCCTTGAAGATTTGATTCTGTTCGATTTATTCGAAAACTATCGTTCAGAGCAACCGATCGGATAGGATGTAGTTCTTTGGATATCCAAAGTTCCTGTCTGGTTTTTTGTTGAACCATATGTCTGACGGATCGAAACAATTCTAGTTGAGTCGCTTTGGCTGTGATGATCAACTATTTTCTGCAAGGTCGATCGGCTTCGAGGAGAAGACTTTCACGCAGTGCGATTGTAAGCCACATCAAGAAAAGACATCAAATCACCCAGCATCGAAGGCTCCCAACTTGTGAGATTCGGAAGATTCTCCCAGCTGCCGTCGCAAGTCGAAATAATGTACGGCAAGTTTTCCCAATCGATCGCCGTGCGCTGATTTTCGATGTGAGCGCAGGACAACGGAGAATTCCGCGCTAATTATTAGGTTTCCAGCCGTTGGATTTCTATTCCGGTCGCGGCGATGGTGACGATCACAATATCAACTCTGCATGGGGTCCTTGGCTCCAAAAATTGCTTGACGCGGCCAGCTTCGACGGATTGAAAATCAAGAGAGAGCCGAGTGGCGGCACGTGCAGTGAAAACACAGCGGATGCCGCCGCTGCGCTGTTTCCAGTCTGAAGGTTGCCGTTCCATTATCGCAACCCGTTCCGGAAACGATAGAATAGTTCGTGTGTCTGCTGCGGTTATATAACCACAGTCGGGGCAAACGGATGAATGAGCCGATCAAGTGGCATGCCCGGTCGCCGTCTCGCGCGCGCGATCGCTAGGTACTCGCCCGACCACGATAAGAGCTCGACCAGTAAGCCTCAGTTTTCGCGTACAGGGATTCCTCACGCCGACTTGTCGACTCATCGACCCATCCCTCTATTCATCCGTTCCTCCGTTTGCGGCCGACAATGCTTACCGCGAGAGCGTTCCGTATCATTGACCGTTTGGATTGTCGGCTTCTGGTAGCTGTGGAATATCAACACCGCGATCCATAGAGAGAAACGGAATCGAACAGACTCCAGGTCCGGGCTCTTTCGGGAGGCGGGCTCCGTATTGATGGTGTTGTACGTAAAAACTAAAAACGCGGGTCGCGGAGCCTCGGTGCCAGAAAGGGGGGACTTGATGCCGATTCCTGTTTCTCGGAAGACTTGGCTCGAATCTATGCGGTGTGCGAGTCGGAGTAGAAGTCTCGAACGGACACCATCAGTTAGGAGCGGGAGTCATTCTTTTCTTTCACTACTCTTCATCCCGGCTTACGAATGGCCCGTCGGCGGAATTCGGCCTAGCTCATCACTGGTGGATCGTATCGTTCGTCGGTGCCGCTCTTCTTATCGCAGTGTTCGCGTGCCAACGTGCAAACCTGACGTTTCCCGAACGAGCGTGACGACGTTACGTCTTGCGACAAGGTCGTCGTCGGGTGAATCTTGTAAACAAGGCATTTCGTTTGGTCCGTGGTAGAGACCGGTTGTGGGTAATCATCATCATGTATAACGCACTTTACTTTAACGGGACTTGCTATAGCAGTTTTCGCATCAATAAACGTGAAGTACGCGGTGTGACCATCAAGAATCGTCGATATGAAGTCGTTTCACGTGAAAATCTTCGATGAACTTCCGCTAAAAGACAGTCTTCTCGATTCAAGGTGGTGCATGACGACCGAAGCATGTCTCGACCTTACGGGGTCGGTGGCCGAAGCTTGGGTGGCCGCGACAAGGACAATAAGCTCGATAACAACAAGTATGAGTCGCCAAACCCGCGGAGAAACCACACTTTCATGCACGCCGAAGACATTCAATCCGGCAAGAAGAGCAAGTGGACCGAGCTGGAAATAAAGGTAGTACCAATCTCCAACCGGTTATCAAACCTCCAATCGAAGTGCTGGTATCCGATTCATCGAAGATATCAGGGCCTGCGGGAGAGTCGGGAGGGTCCTGTCGCATCGATCTTTCTTGGGAATCTTCCGCCCCTCCCGCATCTCCCTCGAGGGGAAGGCCGTCCTTCAAGTTTCTGATCGATCTTCCTCTTCCCCAGGGATTTGTGAGGAATATTTCCCCATCGCTCTGGCAGTTCACCCATTTGACCGCGCTTTACCTTAACGACAATGGACTACAACGTTTGCCGGTGGACATCTGCCGACTTGTGCATTTGGTGTATCTTGATGTTTCATCGAATAAACTCCGTTCACTGCCGAACGAACTTGGTGATCTCGTGCAGTTGAGGGACCTACTTTTAAACAACAATCTACTTCATAGTTTGCCCTACGAGCTGGGCCGTCTTTTCCAACTGACAACGCTGGGTGAGTTGCTGAAATCCTGTTGTAAACAGCGGGAGATCATGGATTGACGTATCGTATACGCAGACCTTGGGACCGCGTCACTGCGACGACGCTCCGCTGGGGAGATGCGATCGATTTGAATCCAAAATAAGCGATGAGTAACCCTGAACCCTCGATTCCTAGGCTTGAAAGGAAACCCACTTTCGCCTGATATCTTGTCGATCTACTCGGAGTTGAATGGAACTCAGAAACTCCTCACCTATCTGCTGGACAACTTGCCGCCTATCGCCAGCGGGACGCCCGCTCGGGAGTGGGTTCAAAAGGGTCCCGAATGCCCGCCGGCGAAATCTGTGAGTACTCGCGACGATTTGACTGACACAGTCGATCGATGACTGGTGTCCCGATTCCGATCATGTCCCCGACCATCGATATTTCGTGAAATATTCTTGCTTGTTTCGACGAGGTTCGCTCCTGAGATGAAGTTCTGCGAGAAAGATTCATAACGATCGATTCTGCCTGATTACAGCCGCTGGCACAAGTGTCAGTCATGTGTTACAACGTGCTCTGCGATAAGTATGCCACGCGAAATATGTATGGCTACTGCCCCTCGTGGGCCCTGAGCTGGGAAAACCGCAGGAAAGGCATCATGCTGGAGATAAAGAACTGCGATGCGGACATAATCACGTTGCAGGTTAGTTCGTTCATCTTCGAGTTTCTCGTCCCCTCGTCCGAATTCTTGAGTGCCGTCCTTCGAGTCTGAGAGCATGCGAATTAACTCCCATTCTGAAAATCGGAATTGCCCTTGCCCCTAATGATCGAGCCGCATCGGTCACCCAGCACCTTATATCGCGCCCCTCGCCGAGATCACCGCCCTCAGCCGTTCGACCCTCACCCCTCGTTCTCGCCCCGATCAAGACGCGGCGAAGAGCGATATATAAGCCCGTAGGCATAACTTCCACGTTCTATTCTCTCGCAGGAAGTAGAAACGGATCAATTCTACAACTACTTCGAGCCCGAACTGAAGAAGGATGATTGGGAAGGAATTTTTTCCCCCAAGTCTCGTGCTAAATCGATGAGAGAAGCCGAAAGGAAGCGGGTTGATGGCTGCGCCATTTTCTACAAGACTTCAAAATTCTCTGTCCTCGACAAACATCTCGTCGAGTTCAACCAGCTCGCCATGGCGAACGCTGAGGGTTCTGACGATATGCTGAATCGGGTCATGACGAAAGACAACATCTCCCTGGCAGTTCTGCTCCAGATGAAGAAATTCCCTGAACAGCCACTGCTTGTCTGCACCGCCCACATTCACTGGGATCCAGAATACTGCGACGTGAAACTGATCCAGACGATGATGCTCATGCGTGAGCTCCAAACGATCCACGAAAAGAGCAAAACTCTATCGAAGTGCGAGGATATTCCGCTGATTCTCACGGGCGACTTGAATTCGTTACCGGACTCCGGCGTAATCGAGTTCCTGCGGAACGGTCGAATCGCCTGCGATCATCCGGATTTCAAGGATCTGAATTCATACAGGTCCTGCCTCAAGAAACTCATGGTAGAGAACAGCCCGCTCGTCGGAAACGCTTACACTCATCCGTTCGTGCTGGAGCAGGCCTACGCCGATACCGACATGCCCTATACCAACTACACGTTCGATTTCCAAGGCATGATCGACTACATATTCTTCACGAAAAAGCACCTCTCCTGCAGTGCTATCTTGGGTCCCGTGGATAGCGATTGGCTGGCCGAGCATAAAGTCATCGGTTACCCGCATCAATGCGTGCCCTCAGACCACATTCCGCTTGTGGCTCAGTTGCAGATTTCCCATCAATGAGAACCGCAGAAGACGCCGTTCAGAATCGATTCGCTCAGTGGTGCGAGCATCGAATGACTCTGATCGAGCGACCGACCGACCCCGAATAAATGACCGACCGACCGACCGACCAATCCAGCAGCAAGGAAACAAACAAATGAAAACCGACCCCGAAACCGATTTTAAACTGACTGAGTGAACGACCGATCGAACAGACTCAGCCAATCAGCAAGCAAGCGAGCGAGCAAGCGAAAAAACGATTCCGCGGCCTCTCCACTGCACTTTAACCTACACTAAGATTCCAACAACAAATTCGATAAACGACCCCCTACTGATTGATGATATTCCGCATCGGAAGAGTGGGTGGTGACTGCTCCGCTGCTGCTGATGCCACCGCCGACGCCGCTCTCACTTCGTAATCACTTCTGGATATATATTATTCGCGCAAATGACCCTCGAACCCTGTATGTGTGTCTGTGTGTGTGTAAATGTATGCATGATGGTGATGATTTACACTATTCGGACTCGCTCCGATGATGACGATCATTTCGATTCGAAAGTGAGTGCGTATGTGCTCAGTACACGACAAAGACGCGTATGGCGGGCACACGGACCTAAGCCTGGCGGTGTGGAGTGTGTCAGACGGTCAGGATCTCTTCTCTATGTCGCCCTATACTGTCGAGAAGTCCGACCACTCGCCCCCTGACGGAGGTCCGACTTGCCGCGTACCCCGAAATCCGAGCTGTGAAATGACGGTTTTTCCATCTTTCTATGACTCCTTGTACATAACTGACATGGCGCGTGTTTCGTGAGAAGGCGGAAGCGAGCAACGCTTGGGGCAGACGCAAAACAGTTCGGATACGTTTGTGTTTCTTCAGAACTTCGGCAGAAATCCTCTCTTTCCGTGTCGATTTTAACCTACGATACCTACTCCCGATCCGATAGCATACCACTACGTCCGCGAAGTCGACGATGACGAAGGCTCGACTGAACGTTTTTGTTCGGAGTCATTGTCTCTCACACAATTCCCGTCCAACTAGCGAGCGGACAAGAATTCTCATATCTCCTATTTCTCCAATCGAATGTTTTTCCCTCCTCGTTTTCGCTTCTCGACTACCGCCATGCCGGAGTTCTGGATAGACGACTGTGATTGCTTTGGGGTCGCAAATGGAAATCGTTTCAACGTATGGATGCAACTTTGTGTTTTCTTCTCGCATCGTGTCCTATTCAATCTCGAATGCCGAAACTCTAGATGCGGAGAGCGTTTTCCCTCTGAACGGGAATCGGGACAAGGGAATGAGCTCGAATCAGATTCTCCCGACAACACTCATCAAATCACTGTACAAATCCCACACCGACTCTCAGAGATCGAGCTCGATGGTTCCCGGAATGGAGGACTTTGTTTTCTGTGTATATAAACTGCAAACAAAATCGGTATTTGTCAATCAAACAATCGGTTCCTCTATCCTACATGCCTGCGTTCGAAACCTTTGAATTGAAGAATCGACGTCGCGGTGAAACCCATCGAGTGAGTGGAACGAAGCGCGTGTTGAGGCGGACAAGCACGCGAATTCCCCCGGATTTATCCCGTCATCGCCCCCTCATTGGTCGAAAACCTTCTGGGCGTCTCGGTATTATTCTTTACTCGAGGCGTTTTGCGAGTCTTTTCCCGCCTGAGCCCGCAAGTTCCCCACGCGCCGATTCTTCGGAGCACCCCTCCTCCGCAAAATTATGAATTATATCTGTGAAAGCACATCTCGAGTACGGCTCCCTCCCGTTTGAGCCCCAGAACAGGGTTCGATCGAGCCATTCCCTCTGTACACTCGTGTCCCGCATGTCGATTATTGAGTGAGTACTATTGCGCATGCATGCTTTCAAATTTCGAGAGCAGCAACAGCATTTTCTGCTTGCTCTCAAAAGAATTCCATGATTTCCCCGTGTGGTGAGAGCAGCTCGTCCCGGAATCCGCGCGAAGCCCCCGTTGAGATGTATTCATCGCTAAGTCATCTCCATCGAGGGGATCTGCTCGCTGGTTCGCTTCTGAGCTGAGTCACTGAAAAGGCCTGTTCCTTCGATTTGTGTTACGATCATTTCATAGCGGAAACCATTAACCGTAAGGATGTGAACATGCATGGATATATCTCGTTCCCGGACGAGACCAATATTCTATCCTTGATTACCTCAACGGACGCTGTACATCACAGGCCGCCGATGTCGATGTGTCAGGATGGAGTTCTTGTGTATATAGCTGTCGTTTGAAGGATTCACTTTCTGTCACTCTTTTCTGGATGTTTTATGTTTTCTGCCTGCCAGTCCCCTGTAGAGAGCATGACCTGTGAATACTTCATATGACCTCATCCAAATCCTGTTAAATTATGACTTCGGAACAAGCTCAATGCCCCTGTCTAATCCCCACGAACGCTAATCGTTGGGATTCATCATAGAATATTCCCTCCCCTCACGCTTAGAACATCTGATTTCCGTCACGAGCTCCGCCGGGGATCATTCTCTTGAGCTTTTTAAATTTCTTTTCGGAACCGTTCTCCCATTTCGGGAATAGTTCTGGAAATACAATTCCCCTGATGGAGCTCGTGGTTCGCTTCCGAATCGATCCCGAGAACCAATTTTTTACATAAATTCCGTAGATAGTACAGTCGGTGACGGGCGGGTTCACTCTAGGTCATAGAAGAAGGAAATCGAAACGCTAAGACTGTTCGCGAATGTAAAGTCCACTCTGTACACCAAACAAATCCCATCATCATCATCTGAAGCCTATCATTCGGATCACGATCTCTGTGTATTTGTGAAATCGTGTCTAATCGTATGCTCTACTCCCGCGTTTTCCGTATTTTCCTAAGCGTCGCTCGGAAAGAGGTTCCGACGACTGGGAGTGAGCCGAAGGTTGATGAGGCCGCTGGATATCCAATCTGGGGTTGCCTCCTTGCCGGAATTTTCGGCCGTTGTGATTCGCGAAACACGATTCACTTCCTGAGGCGAACCAATATCCCGCTGACCCACATTCATCTGATGATACGTGTGCGAGAATACAAGTACCTACAAGAAAGAGTTCGGAAAGAACGGCTTGAGAGCAGACAGGAGCATGAGGGGAACGTCTCGTTTGTCCTCATACAGAGCCTGGCCTAGAGTTTCTTGCATACAAAGCGAAGTGAATGCACACGTTTTATTATGACGAAGTGTTCAAGTACGATAAACCCACATGATTCAAAACAGCTGTTGATAAGATATGAAGATCGAACGAAAAAAAATCTTTCTCCGAGAAAGAAAGCCGCCTCCCAATCCTTTGTAGCTCGATACGCTCGAGCCTCTTCTATGGGTCTGGCGTCGAGAAAGATGACGGTTTTCTCACCTCAACCCTCCGAGAACTCGCTAGTGAGCCTCATATGTCTATATAACCAACTTCTGGAGGGAGACATCAACATATACTGTAAACAAATACCTTAACGTGTGAGTGTACGTCGTGAACAAAGTGAAAAGAAAACAGAGTAAGACAAATAAAAGCTAAAGCGAGACACGTATCAAGTCCAACGCAACGACGTTCCTTCTTTTTAGATATTTCTCTGGTTGAGGAGGCTCTTTCCGGAGATCCCTCTTCGGGGTCGCAACGCCTCCCTTGCTCCACTTTTCTACGTCGCCTTTGCCGCAATCTTCCCCGCAGTCGTCTCCGTACCGTCCGTGGTGACTGTACTGCGCGCGAGCTTCGCCCCGGCTTCTATGGCACCCGCCGTCGTTGTCGACTCGGCGTTCGGTCGTGTGGGGCCTTGGAACGCGGCAGCTCGTTCTGCGGAGCTTCGACCACTGGCGAGGTTCGGGTCCTTCTTCCGTTGTGGGATCGTCCCATTAGGGAAATCCATCAGAATGGGTACTTTCCTCCTTCTCAGCTTCCGCGCCTTTATAGCAGACCTGAACCTCTTCAAAAGAAGGAGTAGTATTCTCATTCCTGAATTTCGAGTGATTTCTGGAATCCAGAGCAATTTCTTCTTCGCCTGATGATTATCCATAGGGTAGTCACTGCTCACTTCCGTGAAAGTTCCATTCTCCGAACTCAGTTGAAGGATCGCTCCCAAGACAATCAGGGAGACGGAAATGAAGTTCAATCCATAGCCGACTGACGATGTCCAAGACGGAAATACGTAGGATCCGTACGAGGTGGGCTCATCTTCAGAAAGGGTGACACACAAGACAACCTAGAAGCGTCGTCGATGTCATTGGTCATTCATAATGGAGTCGCCAATTTCTCCTCTTCAGATTTCGCGGAAATCATGCCATCCGGTGCTCATTATCGGGGTTTCGTGCTTCTAAGAGGGAGAATCTCGTTGAAGCGGAGGCTTACAGCTATGGTGCCGGGGACAACGAACTTGAACATGTATTTCCAATACGCATAGGCCACTCTATAGGCGGAAAGCATCTGGCGCATGTTCCCGATGAATCTGTCAGCTCCTGCGGGGTGGTGCAGGTTTCCGTCTAAATGGCTTCAATTGAAATCTCCGTTTGCGTGTCGCGCCTCGTAATCGCAGGTCTTGCCGTCATTCCAGATCGGAATTGAGATGTACTCACCGTACACGTAAGAAACTACCAGAACTTCGGTCAAGCCGATAACGAGCGATGACAGGACGGCTACGAAATTATCCAAGAGCTGTACGATGTACATTCCTGCTCGGGTACACATTACCAAGCCAATCAAGAAGTAGCCCAGACAAACCGCGAGAAGGATGATTTTCTTCCTCGACGCTAGAACCTTAGGTTTGACGTCCACGATAGATGTCACGACACTCTCGACGATGGTGAACTTGAGTTACAAGGAAGAACGTGTTGGAGAAGATCTCGAATCCTCAACCGCGAGGAGATTGTCAGCCCTATACGTGGGCTGGGAAAGGATGCGTAGGATATTTCGGAGGATGTACGAGGGTCGTCTGGGACGCGGGAATACCAACCATTGTCCCGAATCCGAGGCTGAGCAACATTACGAAGAACAATACACTCCACATCTGAGGAAACGGAAGCTTCGTTATGGCCTCCGGGTAGGCTATGAAAGCGAGTCCAGCCCCGGTATCGATGACGTCTGCTACCGGAACACCTGGATTGGAACGAAAATCCGTGAGCCCCTCAACAGGCTTGTCCATGATGCGCCGTGCGATCGAGATTATCCGGCACCGGAATTTCATGACTTCGGAAAGCACCTGAACCTTTTACTGAAGCCATGTGGCCAATGATGGAGAATATGGCGAAACCACCGTAGAACGATGTTATGCAATTTCCTATCCCAATCACCATCGTGTCTCGGACGCAGTTGTTGTGGAAATCACTGTAGCTAGCCAACGCGATGACTCCTCCCCAACACGGCGACAAGCTGAAGAAGATTTGCTGCGCCGCTTTCAGCCAAACCTTGCAGAGATATTGATTAGAATTACAAGCAATAATAACTCATGATTGGATCGCCCTTCGAGGACTCCAGGGCTCGGAGAATTCGCCGGGAAATCTCACTTGGAATGTGAGCAAAGTGTCCCAGTCGGGTTTTAGGTAGAAATCTATGCCGGCTGCCGCTCCAGGGAGGCTGAGCCCTTCCACGAGGAACACTGTTAGAACGATGTATGGGAACAGAGCGGTGAAGTATGAGACCTTGCCTGCAGAAATTCCATGGTCACCACTCCGTTCGTTCTTAACGGGAGTATTGTTCGCGTGTTTGACGTCCGACGAGAAGCCTTTTCCAGAATGAGAGAGGAGAATCAGAAACTTCCAGACGCACCCAAGGATTGAATTCCGTTGAGAAGACACATGTAGATCATCGCCCAACAAACCAGAAGGCACAGCGCGGTCTCCACGCGGACGGGACCGACATTTTCGATAGAATCGCTCTGGTTTAGAATATATCTCCTGAAAGAGGGCCGGAAGCTTGTACGAATGAGTCAACACCACGGAGCTCTATTTCGAGATCAGTTCCTTTGTTGGCTATCGCAGCTCACGTGAAGAACTCTTCAGGGGGGGACTTGAGAGCGAGGGCGTCCGTCGCGTTCGAGGTCAAGTTTTGCGATTGGATTGTTCTGGAGGAAATATCGAGAGCTGCAGTCGAACATCTCACATCTCCCGATCATTATAGAGCAAATAATGATATGGATTCGTATGTAATCCTTTGACGAATCTGCCGGTCTTTGGAATTCACTTACATGCAGTTAGGCGAGTTCCATGAATTGTTGCAGTGCGACCACGGGAGTGGCCCCTGGAACGAATAGATGAGAAAGTTCAGTGAGTACGCCATCAGGATGTTATAGTACGTCGCGACCAGAAACGAGACCGAAAACATGGCCCAGCCGATGCCTGATGGAGAGAATTCAAACTTCAACTCTCAATGATCGATTCCGTTCATTTCCGATCATCCACCGAATCTTCCGCAGGAGAGATCGAATGCTCCGAAGCTAGTCTAGAACGCCGTTCCCAATTCAGGTGCGGTATGGGCGAGCTTTCCAAGGATACATGTCGGAGGACGTCACAGAGCCAAAGGCTTGCCATCCTTCACGTAAGACTATTCACAATCCAATTATGTAGCAATTTACCTCTGAACAGCGGACAGATCCTCCAAACAGATGTGGGACCCTCTTGAGCGAATTGGCCCAACGCGGTTTCGAACAAATATAGCGGAATCCCGATCAAGACGAGCATCGTGAAGTAAGGAATCAAGAATGCTCCGCCGCCATTGTTGTAGCACAAGTATGGGAACCTGAGAAATTTCGCAGATCGTGAACATCCGAGTCGGGAGCTTTCCCGGAAATCTACTGTCGGGCATATATTGATCTCGGGATGAAGGAGTTCATTTGGGATCGCCCCACTTCGGGTTTTACCTCCATATGTTGCCAAGACCTACGGCGTAGCTGAGCCCGGACAGGAGGAATTCCAATTTACTTGCCCACTTCGGTCGCGCTAAGGATATGGACCTCGCGACCGATGAAAATGAGAAGGGGTTCTCATGTCGGAACACCTCAGACATCGGCGAGGAGGCGGATTTTACGTTCTTCATTGCCTCGGCTTGACGATTGGGAAGACTTGCCGAGATGGAATTATATCATGAAGGTAGCTACACACAGGCTCAACAGAAATTCGTTGTTTTCTGCGGGAAATGATCGCGAAGAGTTTTCGTTCGATGAACTCCATGGGTGAATTCATTCGAAAGGGACTACCTACTCGTGTGCCGATTCTTGGCGCGCCGCACCGACGACGACCTTGATGCAGAGTTTCCGACGGGGCCCCATCTAGGTCTTCGAGGTAGAAAACGCTTCGCTCACCTTTACGGATGTAACCGAAGAAGAGGCCGATCCATCCCATCGGCACATCGGGATGATTCCTCTTTACCAGGACCGCGCGGCTCTTCTCTGCCACATAGAATAAGCAGCCTCACCGCTAATCGAGGAGGGAGGCTGGAGCTTGGAGCTGCTAATTGCGTCGACAAGCGACGCATAGCTCCCGGATGATCGAAACACCAAGAAAGACCAAGCAAAGTTTGCTGTCACACGGGACATCGACATTTTGAATTTCCATTTATTTGTTCTTCTTCGGTCACGTCTCCTCCACTAAAGATCTCTCTTGATGTTGATTTCTCTCGGAGATAAATTTTGAGTGGCGTGCTTAGCGTTCTAGACTTTCTCGAATTCATCTGAATTTCTAACTCGCGACAGTAGTGTAGAGAACTCATGATCAGATAGACATATTTTGGTGCCCTGGTGGGCTCCCGAAATTCCTCGTGAGGGAGAGCTGGGAAGAAACTTCATCTCGGAGAAGGTCTTCACTTGCTTCGATCAATTAGCTAAGGGTTTGTACGACTCACTCAATCGGTAAATCGATTCGTATGAACTAAAAACTCTCTATATCTCTCTTCATTGGTTTGTTTCAATAGACTCTCGTCGCAATATTGATTTCGATACAACGTACATAACTATATACACGGTCTGATTCGCAGATGTTCAGGAGTTTGCTCGGTCTCCCTGGACCGGGATCGAATTCAATTTTAGCTGTGCAATGATCAGGCTTGGAGCGCGAAGAACGCGAGTCAGTGGACCGGGAGACGCTCGATAGGTGAATCAGTGAATAATTTTGCGACATCTAATATCAAATATCAACGGGTCCTCCCTGCGTCGTCGCTCGCGCTCTCCGGAGATTACTCTCTGATGTATGTGAAGATTATGAGAGCTATCACAGGGTAAACTGAATACTACAATGATCTGTGAGAACTACATGTTTTCCTGGGAAGCAACCACACGATTCGTAACGTCGACTCGTCGTCGATGGTCCGAAGCGAGATGGCTTTGAGCTTTTTCATCGTGGAACTGACAAATGCCTCAGACTCGTCTAGTCCGCGCATCAAGGTCGCTAGTTTCAATCAACGATCGCGATATATAGTCTCTAAATTATAGTCTCGAATATATCACTATATGTTCGATTCTGAATTGTATAAAACAGAGTTTAAAAACCAGCGTCCAGTAAGATTCATTTCCGATGAGCCGATAACGGCAGGAGGAGGTTTCCGAGCCGACATTGACACGCAAGGTCGCGTCCGCTGACTGAAACGCATAATTGAAGTTCAATTTTTCCAGAATGACTCAAGAATCACTTCAGAACGTGTATCACTCAGAGGCTAATGTAGCCGTAACAAGTTCAAATTGCTCAACAACGCGCAGGCTCCCTCTCTGTGATAAGGCCCTACGAGCCTCCGACCCGAATGCTGTTCCCGGGTGACGCAGCCCCCATTTGAGGCCAAGTCATCCATCCAGGAACGGGAGGAGGATTCTAAACCGAAACCGACCTCGCCCAGCACCACGAGGAGCCTGCGAAACGTGGAATGCACGTTCATACGTTGGCCGAACAATCACAAAATAATTTGCTCCTCCTAAACATGGTTTCTCTCTCTCTGCCCGGGAAAATCAGCGAGTTTTCGGGGTCCTGATTACTGTCTTTATGTACACGTCTTTTTGTACACTCTCAATCTTGAGAAACAAACGAAATTCCTTCATTCCGGTTCGCCTATTCTACATAACGTGAGTTTCCTTTCCGAAGGTACGCGATATAGCTCCAGCCTGACAAACTCTCAAAGCACTTGGCCTCCGATATGACGGTTTCCGGATTTTCGCGCAATGGCAAATTGCAGAAATTTCGCTTCTTCTTCGCTGAGCGGAGAGAATCAGGACTTTGAAAGCCGGTTGACCGTCGCTAGATGAGAAACATGAGATAAGGATGAGACTGTGTGGACTCAAGACACATATTTCTAATAATCGGTTTTGTTCCAAGGAGTCCCAGTTTGCTTCTCTAGGGAAATCAAGTAGAATGGTCTCTCAATCGGACAGGCACTCGCCCTCGCCTGTTCATTGAATACAATCGAATCAGCGGTAGGCTGCTGTGAACGTCGTGTGCTTTAAAGCTCTTTCCCGTTTGATCACTACCGGCGCCGTCAAAAACTAGGCTTCGGCCCACGTTGCGTGGGCGGACGCCACCTCGCGTAGAAGACTGTTTGATGACGACTCGAGGAGCTCGACTTTTCTTCGATCCTGCGAGTCATTCCACGAGGGACTCGGCGCGCTGATTCGGGATGCGCAGCTCGATGAAGCGTCCCGCTTTTCCTTCTTCGGTGGCGAGGAGTTGAAGTCTAGAGTTGCACTTGTTGGCGAATTTGGCCCTGTCGGGAGCTGAACAGAAGCTCTTACATATATATTTCTTTGCACTGACGGCATCGACGTAGGAAAACAGTATCCAGCTCAGGCCAGCCGACGGCACTGTGTCAATTACGCTGCCTTCAGGATTTTCGCTTGAGCCGTGCTCCGGTCGGCCCGAGCCGAGGCTTCCTTCCGTTTCGGGAGTTCACCCGATTTGCGGGAGTCCTGAGTCGAATCTCCGCTCGCCTGTGTATCCGTGCGTTCCATCGTCTATCTAAAGTGAGCAGCGGTTGATCGAATGTTGTTGGCACTGATGTTATGTTGCGGTAGAGAAACCGTGTTTATTGTTGTTCTTGTCCCGGTAGATTGGTCTTCCGCGGCGATTCGTTTTCTGCGCTTACGAGGACGAACAGGATCTTTTCGTCTCTCTCCGATGCGGATCCGGGAGGGAAGAAGCGGTCTCATAATCCCAGACATCCAAGACCCCTGAACCACAATTCTTCCGTCTTCGTCGTGTCTTCCTGCGTCACGGCGTGAATGCTTCTACTCGTTGAGACTCCTGATCCCCCGCAGACTCGGAGGGAAAGTGTATTGCAACCTTATGGCGCCTCAATGTTAGAGGACTTCGGGATTGTGTTTTTCTCCGACGCGACTGAGCGAACATCTGCGAACTCGACGAATTTTCTGCCAAAGCTTATCAATGTCGCTCACTAGCTCTTGCCAGATGCGTAAGCTGCTGCTGATCTTTTTTTTGCTGTTTCTGCTGCGGCTGCTTCGCTTCTCATTTGCAGGAAATGGAAGCGGAACAGGCACATGGGGAGCATGAATTCTTTGTCGCGGCTTTGTTCCGCCGAATGACGATGTTTCTTATCCCGCAGACGACATCCTATGGGGATATCCCGATACTGCGAGCCAGGGCAGCGGTATCTCTTAGAGCCCTGTCTGGCGACTGCGCGGGATATTCAATGAGATGCCGTGTTCGCTGCCGCTGTCGTTGTCTCCGTTATCGTCGGAAACGTTACTCTGCCCGTTCGCCTTTGCGCTGTTGTAATACACTGGGAAGTCTGGTTCGAGATCAAGATCGCCGTCAGGGTTGTAGTTGGGAAGAGCAAGTGGAACCTGGGGGTGAAATACGGAATTGAACGTCTGGCCGAGAGGACCGAGCACCTGAAGACGTCATAAAACAAAGGGAGTATCGTCAATTCTGGGATTCGTTGGGACGCCGTCGATTCGCCATACCTGAGAGTCAGTATGCTTGGGGCTGTGAGCCTCGATTCGGTGAATTTGGAGTTTAGGTCCCCAATCTGCTGTCGGCTGAGTCAATGTGCTCACCCTCTGCGGAAAATTCACGAATGAGTTCGCAAAACCGCAAATACATCATCTTGCTCGACGTATTCGGCCTCGGACGACTTCGAGAACTCATACAATATATGTATATGGTACTGAACGGGGTAGACCATAGAGAGGGCGGGGGGCAATGAAGGAATGGAAGTGGGATTGTAGTCTAGCAGACGAGTTATCGGGGGGACGCGTAGGGGAAATCGTGGGCGGAATCGCTGAGGGGGTACTCACCGTCCAGAAATCTCCGCGAGCTTCGCTCAGTTTGTAGATCATGACAGCCGGAATCGCCGATATCGAGAACAAGGACATGGACCAGCCCAGTGCCGTTGCCCAGGCTGGATAAACATAATCACCGTATTTGGTCGGTTCCAACTTGACCAACGAGAAGCCAAGGATGAGCTGCAAGAATCATATTTCAGTCATTTTCCCTGTGCAGAATTGCCGAGGAATCTCCGCCCTTCTCCCGTCAAGATCCATCCGTGGAGAGGGAAATCCCATTCCGAATCCACTGCGATTGCGGGTGTATATGATTCGTGTCTGGTCGTGTCTTTACTCACCAAAATCAAGGTCGGAACCACGAACTTCCACAGGATCTTCCAGTAGGTCTTCGGGTAGGGATATTCTTTCAGCATGACCTTAATGTCGTCCAGGAAACGGTCGGCTCCGTACACCCATCCGATAACGATGACTTCGGAGAGACCGATGGTCAACGCGGAGTAGCTGGCCACGTAGTTGTCCATGAGCTGAAGTACGTACATACCACCGTCCATGCATATGATGCTGCCCAAACAGCACATCGTGGCGCAGATGCACAGGAGCACAAGGGCTTTACGGTGACGTAATTTCTCGGGCCAGGTGTCGATTATGGTGGTGCACACCGTCTCCACAATGGTGAACTGTGTTCCCATGCCGAGGGTCATCAGCATCACGAAGAAGAGGATTGACCAGAACGGTGCCAGGGGAAGCTTCGCAACGGCTTCGGGATACACCACGAAGGCGAGTCCCGCTCCCTCGGTGGCAACCTCGGCGACCTTGACGTTCAGACTATTTGCCATGAATCCGACGATCGAAAAAATGACGAATCCGGCGAAAAATGAAGTTCCGCAGTTCCCGAAACAAATGAAGAAGGTATCCCTGGAAATGAGATGGACATTAAGGCTCCTGGAGATTTCAATTTCCCCGTTACACGCGAGTCGACACCGACGGAATGTTGTCCGCTAGGAAATTTTCAAAGAAGTTGTGACTCCTCAAACTCACTTAAGACAGTTGTTGTGGAACTTGTTGTAACTGGCCAGAGTGATCAGCCCTCCCCAGCACGGGGAAAGACTGAAGAATATCTGCATCGCAGCGTCGGCCCACACTCGCACTTCGGCCAAACGGTGCCATTGCGGTGTGAGATAGAACATAATGCCATCCATGGCACCGGGGAGAGTGAGACCTCGGATCAACAGGATGACCAGCACGAAGTACGGGAAAATCGCGGTGAAGTAGACGACTTTCCCCATCGTCTTCACTCCTCGCGAGAGACAGAAGAAAACGATGATCCAACATAGCAGTAGACAAATCACAAGTTCCCATCGGTAGTTCCCCAGGTCGTGGAGACCCTCGGTGATTTCCAACACGAAATTACTGGAATGACCGAGGAGAAATCCGGTTATGTCTCGCTTAATCGAGGAGAGGCACCAGTAATCCGCTTTCGGGCTTCCACGATTCTGTATCTTACGACGACTTACTGGAAATATTCGTCACTAGCCGACTTGGATCCGATTCGTAGAGCCTTGATTCGGAGGAACTCCGATTCCTCGGTGCTGTTCTCGTAATGACAAGTGTAGTTCGAGTCCATCACGCCCTTATGAGCCGTGCAGTTTGTCATGTCGAACCTGAAGATGGAAAAACGAGGGCTCATCGTGGCTGTCAATTTCCAGAGCCCGAGCTGAGAGTTTCTCTCGCGCCGAGAATAGTCGTCGTGAAGACATCACCTAAGTATGCGTGTTTGTGAAGCAACAGAGATCTCTTTCGACCATCTAGGCTCGTCTGATCAACAAGCTTCAACACTACGAGAAACGCAAAATCGGCATTTTCCCCTCTGCGTTGATGGCCTCGGGCCAGAATCATTTACTATTCGTGAAAGCTCAACCTTGAGAGGACTAGGAAAACCCATGCCTAGGCAGTTGGAAACAATCGCCGGTGTGATGGAATGACTTGAGGCAGGTGCGAGCTTCGTACCCGTACTCACTTTTTGCACATCTCGGTGTTCCAAGGGTTATCGCAGCTTTTCCATGGGAGATCGCTGAAGATTGCCTTCACTGAGCTCAATAGATAATACATGGCCCACGCAAGAATCATGTTGTAGTAGACGCCCACGAGCGCTGACATCAGAAACATCGCGTACCCGATTCCTGTGGAGTTCATACGGAGATGAGGATCGATATTTCGCACATCGGAGAGAATCGAGAACAATGAGCCCCGCGTCTCCGAAGGCGAGCCGTGCGAGAATCTCATTGTAAGCCGTCAGCGCCGATCTGTGCACAAACCTTGGAAAAGCGGTGAGATTTTCCATATCGTGATAGGTCCTTCGCTGGAATACTGGCCGAAGGATAGCTCGAGGAAGAAGAGAGGAATACCCACGAAGAAGAGCATCAGAAAGTAGGGTATCAGGAACGCACCTGCGACACGAGAGGTTCGTGACGGGAAAAAAATTAGTCGGTGTTGTCGGAAAACGCTTCCGAGACCGTGATCCCCCCATGGGTCTTCCGGCATTGGATAAGACAGAGTCTGAATCCTAAGGCACAGCGAAATGGAGACTGGGAACTCACCTCCTCCATTCCGGTAGCAGAGATAGGGAAATCGCCATATGTTGCCGAGACCGACGGCGTAACTGAGACATGACAACAAAAACTCAAACTGTGACGACCAGTTACCTCGTTCTTTATTCTCGTCGATCTCTTTCGATGGTGTGACGACAACCTGAGGGATGTCCTGGGACATCAATGCCGCGCTACTGGCATTATTTGTTTGCTGGAAAGACAAGAGGAGGCCATTAGTTTCGAGCTGATCGATCGTTCTAGCGGCAATTCACGGGGCTCGTATCTGTCTGCATAGCAGAGAGCGTTTGTCCTATCCGAGCAACAATCGCATCCCCGACCAGGGAGCTCCTGCAGCACTGATTGATAGAAATTCCAGAGAAAGTGCCCGGAATTCGGTCGAATCGATTCCCATTAAACCAGCGGGTCCATATTGAAGCGTCTAGCTTCTTCACCTAAAATCCGCTCATCACGTCACTCTCATGCCGGTCCTGATCATAGCCATAACATACTCCGATGAATGATGTTACGAACTTGTTCGACTCGTTTACGGTGAGCACACCAGCTGACCCGTCGTAAACGAGAAGCATACCGCAGGTCGGCGACCACGAAATATGTACATAGAATCAGAGCGATTAGTGAAACACCATGAAAGGCCGCCGTTGTACAATTCACAGATCCGGCATTCCTACAAGGTACGTATTGAAGACGTAGTCCAACACCCGATTTCCAGCATTGCGCCGGGAAGTGATTTTCGAGGAGTCATCCCGCGGGGTAGAACACCTGGTCGTTGTCGAGAGGTGACCGAGGAAAGTTCGGAAGGCATGAACTCGGTCGGCGGTGGTACAATGCACCAGCGGGAGTCCTGTACTGTATCTCCGCGGGGAACTCGGAAGTATGGACACATTTCCCAGATCCGGTCCACCATCGAAAACTTCCGGGCGACATAAAAACCAACCTTTAGAAGCTGCTTCACAAGCTCCTGTATTGCCATCGCCTTCGATTGATAAGACAATATTATTCGATGGCATCTTCGAAACAGGCATTATATAGCCATGAAATAAGGGCGAGGATGCCGTGTTGCGCCGCATGTTCAAGAGAGGCGATCCATATCGACGATTCGTGACGAAGCATTACAGCCGGCACATGTCACGGGAGTCGCTCCGAATCGTGACGGTTTTTTTCCAACAACGATCTTCCTCCGTCGGTCTCGTCGCGACGTGCGCGCAATGCTCCACGCATTGCGATCTCTACGAGAGGAAGGAAGTACGGAACGAGCATTGGATCGAAGCCTCTCAATCAGCGGTAGTTTAGCTTACGCTAAGACGCGGACAATCCCCGTGACCGGAATGACGTTACCGCAAGAAGAAGAAAGACGCATGACGCAACGCTCAGTGTGTTTATGTACGCTCGAGATGAATGTGTCATAGTTCGATTGGTTGCACTCTCACTCAGTCAGCCCAAAACTGAAGGTGCTAAGAGCAGAGCCAAGCTATTTCTAGAATTTTCGAGAGACTGGCGTCGCACTCAAGCGGCCGCTATCGATTGACGGATACTATTTTTGAATGTCTCTCGGTCCACTCGCAGAGACTCAAATCAGACGCGACGACCAGTTTGGTGTTCCGCTGAGCGAATGCGGTCGCTATAGCGAGTTCATCGTTCGGGAGCTGGAGCTTCCGTCTCCGGAGAAACCATTAACAACTTGTCCCGAGCAACTGGGTAGAAGCGCAGCGAGGGCGTTTCTGAGAAAATGTCGAGTTCATTCCTTCGAGAGGTCCGAAAAGGTTGCCCCGTTCGAACGTAACTCATCCATATGCGAGCCGCGATGGGTCGACGGTCATTTTCCGGGAAATTGCACTCATGAGCCCTCTCACTGTCTGTTTCGACATTTAAGGGTTTCTCGAGCGCGAAACATGGTCGAGTCTCTAGGTCGCATCCCCGTAGTTCTGGCATCGACTGATGGAGCAATTGAGGCCAACGTATTCTGTGCCGTAGGCTCTCTGCACGTACCGACATACGCGAGGACGCCGACTGTCGATGTGTTCCCATTTGCGTGAAAGGAGGATTCTCAGTCCCGGCAAGCACGTACATACATATAATACAATGGCAAACAAGAGGGGCAGTGAGGAGATTTTGCAAATCGCGTGCATGCGTGTACCTGGTGCACGCTATTCATGCAGCTCGTGGTGTAATGCAGAGTCAAAGAGGGGGCGTGTCGCTCGTGAATGATTAAGGGTCAGTCCGTTCTGCGGTGATGGAAGCTACTTGGAAAGAGGGGGGGAGGGCTTTGAATCCAATTGAACAGCCATACCGAGTTTTTGCGTGACGAAGAAAATTCTATACTTTCGTATCCCTCGTCTGCGATGATGATCGTCGAGGCATATCACGAAATCAGAACATTATTCTCGTCTAGCTTTCCGTTCAATCATGGCTCCATTATAATAGTTTCTTCCTCGGGGAGGCAAAGAGAGAAATCGCGAGAAGTCTCTCGAACTCCATGTGCGATTACGTCGTACTGCGATATTTCGTTCCTCGATTGAGATCGGTTCGATAATGCCAGTGATTTGAGAAGTTCGACGGAAAAATCACTTCGTCCATCAGAGGGCTACAGGAAGAAAACTTAATTGGGAACCAGCGAAAAAATCAGGAAAACTATCAGTGTCTTCACCGATTCTGAGCAGAGCAGGAGCAGAGATGACGCTTCGCGCTACAAGAAGTCGACTCGGAATTAGACCTCCACACTCCCATCACCAGCTCGGGACATTCGTCGATCCTGTCGGAATTCAAGAGCGATCTTCTATTTATAGGAGCTCTCGTCGCCGTTCGAGCAGGTAGAGATCTGTTTTTCCATTCGGGAACTTCATCGTTCTCGCTTTGTCGAGCCAGAATATCACAAAGTGATTCGAGTTGATGGCGAATACGAGTCGACCCTGAACCATGGCTAGAGTTCATGAGGCTCTTGTGTTGAATTTTTTCCACGCATCGCGTAGTCAACCTTGGCAACTTTATGACTAACCAGCTGAGAGGCTACATGTAGTGGCATCGCAGGACAACATCAACTCTGTCCACGGGCATCACGGTAGCGGCTATGAAAGCGAATGAACTGGGCATACGGGAGAAACTCGAGATGAGGAAGATGGCAGTTGCCGAGATAAATAGACAGAGAGCTCGAAATAGTGGTCTCGGTCTCCACGTCAGCGACACAGTGGCGACCGACTGTTTCTGAACCCAAGGAATGTCCACAGCGCCCGACCGACTGACTGACTGACTGACCGACCGACAGAACACTCCTCTTCACAAGTCCGAACTCTTCGGACTCAGATATTCAGCATACGACGAAAACATACTCTGTCACGCTCTTGCTTGCTTTGGCGAGGGGTCGAAGTCTCAGTCAGTCAATCAGTCATTCAGGTATTTTTTCTAGAATCCTCTCTCTCGAGGAGACATGAAAGGTTTGTGAATGAGCCAGACTGTTTGATGAATAATATCATGGACCCTTAATGAGTAAAGTCTCGTCCCAACAGTTACGATGCTCCTTCTAAGGAACGCTGGTCTCTCCCCTCAGATCTTGTAAGTGCGCGGCTTGGGTTCCGCCGTGGATCGTCGGAAGATGGGGACCGAGAGGAAATTCGAGTCAGGGACCCGGACTTTGCTTCGCATAGTGACCCTGGAAATGAGATCGTATCACTCACTGATACAGCGCTCTGATTGAATTCGCAGCTCGAAATGGGTTTGTAGAGCGAATCGAGATCTCATTCAGCGGGTGAGTGCTGCGCGGACTAAGCGAGAGCCAGGTCTCATCTCACTTGGGATTCTGGCTCGGAATTCCCGTCCACCAAACAGTCTCTATCTGAATCGAGCCGGAGCGAAAAATCCATGAAAGACAGAAATGAAGAGGCTGCAGCGAGAGAGTCGCTGGAGCTCGAGAGAGACCGACTTGCCTTGCGAATCGTGGGGCATGCCGGCGAGTCTGGGAAGATGCAGCTCGGCGAGCCATTCCTTTTGCAGGCTCAAACCATATTAATATGATTCAGCAAAGAGCATAGCCCCGAGTATCTCGAGGAAATTCTCACACTCGCTCGACAATTGAAAATTGCGCTTCTTTCTCCGAAAGCAAAATGGCCCCCACAAGGTATTTGTTCTGAAGAGGAGCGAGGGGCGACGAAGAATTTTAAGCTCTTCGCGCTGGGTGCCTGATACAATATCACTCAAATACTCGAATCGACGTTCCGAGTCGATTGACTCCATGGGTTAGGCAATGAGAAACGTCGCTCTCTCGAGTCTCAAGCCGTTCTGGCCGTCAACATCGCCCGGAAATCGCCCTCGAATGGCTGATTAAGAACACTTTCGCCGTTTGAATCATCTCTCGAAGACTGGACTTCATGCCTAGAGTGGCAAAACTTTCTTCGTCGTGATCAATATCCCTAGCAGCGCGGATGTCACGTCGAGCTTCTCTGAGCTACCTGTCATCGAATTCACAGAGTCCGCCTTATACCCAGAGTGGTCACCCTTCCCGCTCTCGGGCGAAAAGACGTCGAAGACCGTGAACAGAGATAGGCGGGGACGCATTTTCTCGATTAATCGGATGTTCATCATTTCGACTCTCTCCATTATCTCCCTCGACCGATTCCGAGCTACGCTCGGTCAATTACGAGCCCCACGGTAGAACTTTCACGCAGAGAACTCGGCCAGAAGTCCCTCGCAACAGCTCGGCATCAGAATTAATTATCGACCTCCTTCCAAGTTATCGCAGACAGCAAATTGAGATCATAGATGTGTATAATGCCTCAGAATAGACGAAACGCTCCGATGTTCCGAGACACAGCCGAAAGGGAATCCACAATAACGAGTGACAAGAACGTTATTCCGATTCTAGGTTGCTTTGTAATTCCATCCAGGCGGCGAATCGTCTTTCGAAAACACTCGAGGAGATCAAAGAATCGATTTTTTCCCGCCGCCATCTCGTTCGTGTCTTCTAAATGACACGGGGGGATTCATCGGGAGCAGACCGCGATCTGCCTGCGACAAGTTCCTCCGGATTCGGCAATCCCCAATAATAATCATCAATTCCAAAATGTCATATATCTACTCAGATCTAGGGCCAAAGCGGCTCTCTCATCCAAGCCGAATAATTGCTCTTCCATATTGTGGCGTCTAAATCAGTGTTCGAGATATAAATAGAGGAATAATAATCCTGATCTCCTAGACCGAGGACGAAAGCCTGAGGATGGGTTATGAACTTGAATTCTCGGGTCGGCCGGATGATTATTGATTTCGAAACCTTACATGTTCATTCAAAGCTGGAATACTATGTCGGCTCTCTGGTCCACGCCAGATTGCTCGTCAATACTGTGAGACCTGAATCAAAGATAAGGGTAGCAGTGATCCCAATGTTTCAGAATAATAACAAGAGTCTGGTGATGGGTTGAGAACTTGAGCTCTCGGGACGGCTGAACATCGGATCACACGACCTAGAGTAAAGACTCGGGAGAGAGGAGCGACTCATGAAAGAATTCAAATTCTGAAGACTTCTTCACCTAAGGCTTCGCTTCCTGACCTCGGAGAGGTTTCGATTTCTCCCGAGGGACGCAGAGGAGCTGAAATGAGGGGATCATTGCGCGATACATTCCTACCAGGGAATAGTTATGTTCGGAACTCCCTCCGTCTCTCGCTCCGTAGACGAGAGACCTTTCGTCTCTATTGACTTGTCGAGCTCCTTCCACGAATTTTTCTAGGAGAGCGGACGCGGCGTCTCTTAGAAACAACGACCCGCGCGAGGCAGTCGCGAATATTCCACTGATTACGTCTCGTCTGAATACCTATCGATGTCCTGACGCAGATTCCGTCCAAGGGATTACATCATCCGGAATGAAGAGGTTTCCGTCTCCGACGGGAAATAATGCATCGAAACATCATCTTACGAAACGGTGTGACGGGAGGCGTCGAGACTGGACAAAGATGCCGGGGATGGCTTTCATACGTGGATGTGATCGTTCTCCCGGCGGGCGGCCTCCCAGATCGTCCAAGGAGATTTCCTTTCTGATCCATAGGAGTCCATAAGCTCGAGGACTCCGATTCTACACCGGGGTCAAAATCAATGAGACGTTAGACCTGCGCCAAGAGCAGGCTCGCAGTTTCCGCGGAGCTAATCATCGAATTTCCAGACACGACAAGCGACCGATCACGTCGAATCTGAGTGCAAGACACGTCCTCGCTGGTCGGTCCGCTGCTACTCAGGTCCTGTTCCGGCGTGTTCATTCACCGAAAATCTCCGGTCGCGTCCTCCGGCGGATCTCTCGTCGGATCGGCGGCAAGAACACGATCGCGTGGTTAGATGTTGCCCGGCAAAGTCGAGCACATGCGGTGGGTGCCCACGTAGAGGCATCAAATGTGTCGTTCATAGGTCCCCGCTAATACGGTGTAATACCCGCGGCCATCCATCGTTAGCAGCGTCGACGGAGACTTCTCTCTCCTCGTTCCCCTGGGTTTCCCGCAGCCGCTACAGGGACGTGAGATCGGATACGGAGGAAGAAGTCTCCACCCGGACCGGATTTGCATTTGAATCTTCCCTTTCAAATATTCCGGAAAGGTCACTGTACTAGAAGGTGTAATATATCAGTATTCGACAGCATTCCTACATTTTCATGTCTCTGCTATAAGGAAGTACCGCATGAACATCAAACGCTCGCTCTTGCGGTCTCGGTGTACGGTAATTCAATGTGCTTCGCAGGTGGCTCCGAGGAGAATTGGATTGTCGCTGTGGTTCCTGTACACCGAGACCGGGAGGGCATCGGCGACACCAACGACGTATGTGACTTTGTCTCTTTCTCGAGCCTTGTCAGAAAGAGAGACAGGGCGAGAGACGGAGCCCCTCTCTGCGCGGTCTCCAAACAGGCCCTCCTGTCTGCGGGTCAATGTCATTCTTCGGTTACAATGCTCGTTGAGCTTTATTGCGTTGTAACCTTGAACTTGCTTCCTCTCGTCGTCACCCCTTTGCTGCCGATACGAAGCTTCCATGATCTTCTTCCCCGCGCGGCAGGTGGTCATTGAGAGCGCGGCCGCATCGTACAGGAACGACGAGGAGCCTGAACCTTGACAACCGCCGACACACAGACCAAGCCGACAAGGGGCAACCGAAGCAACGCTTGGACGACCTCCAATACCTGGCATGCTCCATTGATAATTATGGGTCCAAGCTTGTCGCCGGCGACGTAGAGATGCGTACGTCAGGAACGACCGAGAGATTGTGGGTCTACGGAGTGATACTCAACGACGAGAAGTTTATCACTGCTCTCCGTCCGGCCTTGCGGCTTTCCTGTCATCCGTAAACCCATCTGATAAAGCGTATTCTGCAACCGAATGCATTTCTTTCTGATTTTGGTCTCTGGTCATGAATCATGAATTCAGTTCACTCGTGGTCGATGTGGGTCAATCAAGATCTGGCGTGGACTTCCGGAGTCGAGCAGGAGCTTGGCAGGACGATTGCAAAGGCAGAAGAAGAAGGCAAAGGTGATGAGCATGAACGATTGGGAAGATGATGAGCATGAACGATTGGGAAGATGATGAGCATGAACGATTGGGATAGGCACTCGGCTTCTAGCAGGAGAATTCTCCCCGGGAAAGTCTACTCCGTTAGAAACTCGTCCCCAGAGGAATATCTGCACGCCGGACCTTACAGAGAGTTGATCAAAAAGGGCTCGTGGAGCGAAACCCCTTGTTTGTACTTCCACTTGACATCAGCGGATTAGAGCGTTTCAAAAATGAACGAGGTCTTAGCTTGGAGTGAGTTTCCGCTTTGAGCTCTCGGTGATCGGGCACCGACTGCTCCATGGAGGGATCCTGTAATCGGAGCTCCGTAATTCACCCGTTCCGAGCGCTGGTGATCACCGTCGATGGTTAGCGTATAGATTTTCTCAAGCCGTACCCTTCATCTCGTGAATCGCGCGTCGACCGACAGTCGCCACGACCGGCGAGCATTCCCGCTTACCAGAACCCGAAGCGACCGAGACCAATGACTACGCTCTTTGTAATATAGCCAGGGGCTGAGTGACCGAGCGGGCTGACAGGCGGGCAGGCAGCCGAGCCATTTTTGAAACAGCAACCTTTGCTCAGGAGGTTTCAGGTTTCTGGCTCCCGGCTGTCTTCGTGGCCGAGTGGAAGTGGCTTCGTCGGCGAAAAGCTAAACAGCCGAAAATAATGTCCATGAGAATTATCAGAGACGCTCCCAGTTGTCCGGACCTAGAAGCAACAGCCGATCCTCTACGACAGGCGCGATTGACCGACTGACTGCCTGACACCGTACATTCGCCTTGTCATGTCTCGATACGCTATGAATGAACGAAGCCGTCCGGCACTCTTCGCGGGACATACAGGTTCGAGCCAGGGTTGAGGAAGAGCTCGGTGCACCCTTCCAAAGCGCCAGTTACCCTCACCGAAACCTTAGAGAATCGATCGTCGTCGCCGTCGTTGTCTAAGGTGGTTGTTGTGCCGGTGGCGGCGGCGGCAGCGGCACCAGCAGCTGCGGCAGCTGACTCCGGAGGAGACTCCGAGGGACGAGAGGGCCCAGACTCGCCGACTCAGAGCTCAGGCAGCGCTCTGGGAGAGGGAACTCGATGTCTGGCAGCGCACTCACCGGAAGACCCATACTACTCTTACAACAGGGACAGCAGTGGAAACTTTCCACGACCGGCTCAGAAGAGCGTTCTGCTCGGGCTGGGCAAGGGCCGGGCGAGACCCGCAGAGGGTAGACGGGACGGGGGAACGGCGGGGGCGGATTCTCGTGGGGAGGGGCGAGTGACGGGGAAAGGGGTGCGGGGCCGCGGGCTCAGCGACGCGGGGCTGGGAAGAGCAGGCAGTCGGTCAGGCCGGCAGGCAGGCAGGCAGGCAGACAAGCAGGCCTGCTAGCGAGCAAGCGAGCGAGCGAGCGAGCAGGCAGACGGACGGGAAGTGAAGCGAGCTCGCTGGCTGGCAGCGTCGTCGGCCACGTTGCACTGCGGCGGCGTGTCACGTTGTTGTCCAGTCGGAAGTTTGTACGCCGACGGAAATCTGTTCGGTACTCTGACAATCAGCTGCCGATGTTTCACGCGGCGTGATCGTTATCGAGATCTCTCTCGGAACCTTGAGCTAATTTTTCAGGGGCCTCCCGATTTCCTCGTAGTGGCCCACTGTTGTAGATCATCGGTCGACTCTTTTACATTGACCCAGTTGCTTCTGTCTTCATCCCGTTATTCAGCGAAGTCTCAAGGGCCTGTCAACCACCGACGGATTACCCCGATATCTAGCTCAAGAATCTCTGGGTCGGATCGGAGGACAAGATCGATTGGGGAAGCGGTCGGTGAAAGTAAACACTATCAATTAGTAGCTGCTCGCCGATATCGTAAATGTCATCCCACCCTATTCCAGTCGGAAACGCCGGCTCGCCGCGCATGACACGCTAGGTCCCACTATTTTGGGCTGCGCTGATTTTCGGCTGAGGCGGCAGCAGTCTCCCGACCCTCGCATTGGGCATACCGAACGGGCAGACTTGAAAGAGCTGAGTTCATCGGGCGCTGGTTTCGTTTTAGGTTTTCACTCGTGCAGCTCCGGGGATCGTGGGCGAAGCCCGTGGCCAAAACCATGTGCTCTCCCGGACCACAACGAAAACATATGCCTTGCCAAACATATGCCTTACGTAAGCCTCCGTTCAAGAAGCATGACGCAATTCAGCCGCGGAAGCTCTGGCCGTGGCTACATGGCCAAGACGACCGGAATTGATCCCTCCTTGAGAGACGGATCGGGAGACGGATTGGACCAGAATCTTTCCTCGCACATCGCTCAGAGGAAAGAAACCATTTTGTCAAAAATGAGTGAAAAATCGAGGAAGATAAGAAGGCGGACGGGCGAATCGGGCGGAAAGAAAGGTGCTCCACTCGGTGCGACGGAGTCGACGACTGATTACACGGAAAAAGGACACTTTGTCTCTCTTTTCACGGTCGGTAAACGGCGACGATTTTTTTTGTGTGGCGATTCGTTATCTGATACATGTCGACTGATGAGATGAAAGATTGAAATACAGAAGAGAGAGATCCCACACTGAGCGAAACTGGGAGCACTACAGAGGAACGAAAACATTGCCGAGCATCGAGAAGTGGAACACGAGACCTTTGGCGGACCGGTTTTGCCGACAGTTTTCTTTGCACTCTTTTTCTAAGCCCGTTCCCTCTCCAGAACTTGGACGGACAATATAACTCGAGACGGCGCGGCGTCGACGCATGACCAGCGCGGACTATCGATGCATTATTCCGAGCATTTTCCCGGCCCGGTTTCGGCCACGTGAAGCGAATCAGATGAATAGTTATCTACGCTACCATAATCGATACTATGCAGCTATATCGGAACTGCGCACTTCGCCCTCTGACATTTAAGCAGCAGCCGGGCAGAAACTCAATGAAAATTTTCTGCAACGAGCGGGAGGAACGGAAGAGACTGTTCGACCCCGAATTATCCCCCCGCGAATCGGAAGCGGTTTCCGCAAAAGATCCGGAAATCACGAGCCAAGCCCTCGAGATCCCGGGGGTATTTTTAGAACTAGAGCGATCGACGTGAGGTTCTGTCTGGTCGATTTACGTCGATATTATTCCTCCCGACGGTGGAGATTGTTTTCTCCCGGTTCTCCGCTCAAATGACTATTGCGCTCTCCAAGCAATGCCTGCGATCGACAGCTCTGGCTCGCAGGAAACCGCCTAAGGGGGCGGTATTGCGGGGCTCCTGAGCGTTTTGGAGAGCAGAACGGAAACGTCAATTTCTGGTGACTCGTGGTTCGCGTCAGAATTGCCCCAGGACCTTTGAGTCAGACCCACGGTTCGATGTTCTCGACAGCCCACCAGGGTATCGCGGATGGATAAGACTAGAGTCTACAATCGTCTATTGAGCATTCATAGAATAGCGAACAGCGCCACGTGCGACTCATGCTGGGGATAAGCCCGGATACTCGGGGCGGCCCCTCCCGGAATATCTGGTCAGTGGAGTGGACATGAACTAACCTTTTGATAGCGCATGGTTCCCGAAGTTTTAAAGTTGTTCTCAGTTGTCCATAAAGAAACACACGCACGCAATCACGGAATCGGCGATCGGAAGAAACGGAGTTTCAAACCACGGCTCGGATTTAACAGGCGGCGATTACTCGGTCAGGCCACAGACTAGTAGAAAATATGGTTCGCGCGCGGGCGGGCGCTCCTCTTCAGTGAGTTTGGGCCCTCGCGGGATATTCGACGAAGCGCGAAACGGAGAGAAAGCCTGTTCCGTTCCCGGGACGAAAAACCCGTCCTCGAAAGAGACGAGGAATTGAAGTCACTGCGGGGAACAACGTGACAAGACGGCGCCGGGCTTCGATACTGTCAGTTGATATTGACACCGTCGGCTTCGAACGTGAACTTCGAACGTCTTCGACAACGAAAACGACGTCGACGTCAACGCCAAGCAGTATCAATTCAGTACGTGCGCGCACAAGACGGCACAGTCGGCGATTGTGTTTTATTTCTCGGTGGCTTCTACCGCCGACGAGGAGAGGACACGGGTGAGGGACCCAAGGCGCTTTGGCGAACCAGGAGTGCGGAACACAACGACTAAACGTGACGGAAAACGAACAAAACGCGTGAAGAGAGAAGCTACGACACTTTTCACGATGACGGCTTTCGGAAAACGTGTGCGGCGAGCTACTCGAGAAAGATGAAACACATCGTTTTCGCAGGGTCTGTCGTTAGCGGTAAAGCACACTCCGAGGTCCACGCTGCTCAGAGACTTGGTCCCTTTCCCCACACGAGGGCCCACATCCTCCCCACGCGCGACTTTGAGCTAGGGTGGATCGACTCCGGCTCGAATAACTCGCGCGGCACGTCGTCCATTTATTTCTAGAGGTCTAATCGGAGCCTTCCCTCCGAAATTTCGCCTTAAGAATACCGAAAGTCGGATACATCCACCCAGCCGGAAAAACCTGCGAAAAATCTCCGAAAACGCATCCTCGGGAGGTCGGACCGAGCTCGAAGTCTCTGCGAGCAATATTCCGCGCCACCCTGTCTCGATGAACGGGCGGTCCATGGAAAATTTCGGAGCTCGTCGACTCGCAGGAAAGGGCGTGTCGAGAGGGCTTTGTTTCCACATCAGCCCGTCTGGGGACCTGACCCTCAGTGCTCAACACGTGTGTCCTGCCATGTGACTCCAAATCTTTGGGAACGTAATCCGATATCGAAAGACATTAAACCAACAAAACCGTGGTGATCCGATCCTTGTCCCTCTCTCCATGAGCGATTCTATACTTCGACGTTAACAGCAGAACTCGATCAGATTTCATCAACAGAGTTCCGACGCGACGCTCGAGACCAACGTCTGCTTATAGTCGATGTCGCCCAGATCTGGTTTGGAGGGATCTCGTCCTCCCGGGAGGCATGGTCAGCACGGAGGAATTTGTTCTCTGCGGACTTCCTTCCGGGACGCCCAGGTCCCGTCACGCTTTGATTGGGGTCACGGATGCGACTTAGGCTCCGAAGATCCGATGTCCGAAGTCCGGAGCCTGTTCGGAGTCCGAACTGATGGGGGAGGGTCAGCGACCGTCGCAGAAATTGCGAATGCTCCGAATCTCTCCTTCCCAACAATAATCAGGAGAACTTCACTCTGACAGGGTAGGCATTGCTCACTCAGAGCCCACCCGATCATCTCTGTCGAATCGTCATGAGACCAAGATGGAGTCGAACGGTATTTGTTACCATGAAAGATCAATACAGCGAAATCTCGTCGTGGGACCAAAATACTATATCCGTTAGAATGGAATTTCGCTGTAACGAATGTTTGCCATCAGGGAAATCTCATTACAACGAACACCGTCACAGCGAATGTCCAGTGAGACGAGCGCTCTTCCCCCGTCCACTTGGCTGGCCTGCCACAGAGCTAATGATGGAAAATGCTCGTGACAGCGGAATTTCATCACAACGAATATATTTCTTCCGGCCGCGCGAGTTTCGTTGTGAGGAGTTTCCGCTGTACCTATATAGCAAGCTAGCCACGTGGAGGGGAAGCGAATGTTCGCTCTACCGAAAATCCGCAGTAACGGTGTTCGTTGTAACGAGATTTAATGAGAATTCGTCCCAGCCGCTAGTTGCGATTTGTGTAGCCAATAGGCTCGAACGGACATGAGGAGCTCAGAGTCCAGAAAGTCAAGCTGTCCGAGTCTCCGACTGCCAGCTCTTCGCTCATGAGGCAGAGACATACCAACCTGCGTGGATGCAAGGGACTTCCGAATACATACTCGGAGCTCACGACTCTCCTAGCAGACACCGATTTATTCCGGTTCGGGATTGCCCGATGCCAGAGATCGCTATATGATCCCGAACTTGAATTCATTTCTCTCGGGTGAGGTTGTAATGCCCGTATCTGACGAAAAAGAGCGATTAGGCATCACTACGGAGCAAGGTCCGAGCCACCCTCAAACGCGATCATCGACGGACGGACGGACGGACGGACGAGGCTCCGAGCTCTGCCGCTGATTCAGCCCAGAGAGGAAAAATCTCTTCCCAGCCAGATTCGAGCCAGGGTCAGGAACGTACTTCTTCTTTGTGATTCAGGGGTGACCGAACTGCGTGATGAATCGGACGTCTCGATGGGCACAGAATCTCCGGCCGTAATCTACGGCGCCAACGCGCAGCGAACAACGGGTAGGATGCTCCTGTCTCATGGAGAATCTCTCCCGATTCTCGAGTCGCATTATCCCCGAGATGACCGTCGGGGTCTTCGTTCACACGTCTGAGGATCGAGCCGGAAACGATTAGTTGGACAGGAATCGGAAGGGAAACGACGAGCTCTGGAAATCGGCGATCCGAGCGACCTCAGGTCCAACTCGTCAGGAGTATGCTCCTTCGCTTCCAGAAGGGAAGGGAATCGACTTTTTTTGCGAGTCATCCGGATCGAGCGACCACAAGTTCGGCGATTGATACCACGAGACAGACATTGATTGCGATGCACCGATTAGGCATCGTCTCTGAAGCGTGCTCCTCAAATACGCAGTGACGCTCGAGACAAAATCGTGTCGCGGCGAACCGCAACCGTGACACTCGGCAGCAACCTCAACCGAAACAATGGGATCTGTGGTCCGTGGATTCGATCCGGAGGACCACGGCGGAGAGACTCCAAGATAGCGCTGAATTCAGCATTCCTCTCCGGCGAAACGAGAACTCTGTCCGGAGAAGGGAAAGCCCAAGCTCGGCGTCACGATCTTGAGAAGCGATTATCAAGCATCAAATTCAGCAGATCGCCTGTTGTCGACGACGCACGGTTTGTCGAATGTTCGTAATGTGTCTCCATAATAGGAGGAAAAACGTAGAAACTCCATGAAGATCGAGAGATTGCCAATCTTTCCGGAAGAGCACAACAACTAATGCTGACTGGTGCATCATTGTTTCCAGCGAGCTGCTTCCGATTGCTGCGACGGCACATACCGCCGGCGGAAAGGACGGCCGCACCGACCGACCTCAAACAGGTTGGGTTCATGGTGTTTCTTTCATTTCGCTGCCGGCTGTAGGAGCGCCATCCGTCTCACTGAGATTCCGCATGGTGACAACTGTGGCGACAGAGCGTGATTGAGATCCAGAGACAGTTTTGTTTACATACATGTCTCGGACTTCCCCGCAGTGACGGAATGCGCGTCTCAAAGATCAAAAACTCCCGTGGAGCGGACACGCTGGAACTTCTCACCGACGCCACGGTTACGAGTCGAGAGGGGAACAGACGCTCGAAATGAGTGAGTTTCCATGGAAAATGGTTTTTGCGCCCTCGATATGCGTAACGACGCATGCAACAATCTAGTATGATTTTCCATGGGTCATCCTGATATTTCGACGCGCCTCTTCGGGTGGAGCGCTACGTCTCCATGAATAGATGCCGATTCGAGCCGATCTCGTAGATATCCACTGTGGGATCTATATAGATGGGAAATTAGAATTGGCGTGTGAATTTATTGGACCCTCTATAAGGCATAGTTGTTCGAAACATTTGCTCATCCAGTCTCTTGCATCCAGTGTGCTGGTGGGCAGGAGTTCGCCGTCTGCTTGTCTATCGTGAGGAACGAGACAGAGTCCCAAGTCTCGCCGCTGTTTTCGCTCCATGTCCGGATCGACCAGGCAAGGTGATCTCGAGTTTCCTGCGTTCGGTCGAACAAGGAACGACCCGACGCGAGGGAAAAAACTTCGATTTCCCTTGCCTCATCAGCCTTCTAGAGAAATTTAATGGGATGTAGCCTCTCTTGGATTCTCCGCCACAGCTATGCGGTTGAAGAAATTCAAAGCTTCTGTCGAATAGATACGACTGCCCGGGAAGCCTTCCAGACAGCATCGATCGTCCGTGGATTCGCTGGGAAGCTTATCGTTTATCTTGCTTGGTTTGAAGGATGAACCTAGGGAATTAGCCTTTGGAAGCGATTAGAGAATGAATCATGTGGTCGTTCCGAATCACCGGTCATTCGCCACTCCAGGGCTTTAAGCTCTCTCGGCACGTCTGATGAGGATCGAGGATGCTTGGGAAATGATGGCGAACCGCGAAACGGGTATGGAATTTTGCACGGAACCTCATTTCGCTGCTCCCGCATCCTTTTATTTCGCTTCTTCCACATCTTTCCATTCGGTGTCCTCTTATTGATTTATGTCGCCCATTCCGTTCATCTCAAGACCAATCGAAACCGGAGGACAATGTATTGAATGATGATGATGATGAGAGTCGCAAATCAGAAGTTCTCGGAGAACCCTTTACTCCTAAACTCATATGAGATCGTAAGGTGCAATCGAGATTATACATGAGATTATGTTAAACGAGCAATATCGCTATGAGAGGAGTTTTCTGCGGAAATACCCATCGGATCTCCATGTGCCATGGTCGAACGTTCGATGCTCTTGGGAAAACTTACGACCACTGATCTCGATCCCTTCGATTGTCGTTGTTGCGGCAAACCACGCCCATGTCAAGGGATCGTATTCTAAATTATATCGATCCCGGGCTGAAGGAATACAGCTCTGTTTTTAAAGCCAGTATGATTATAGGTGCATGAAGCGTTGATCCGCCGTGTGACTTTTTGCTTAAACGAGGTTTCAGTTTCGCTCGATCAATTTAATCTCGGAGAGCGGTGTCTGACCGCAACGCGCTGGAATATTTCCGTTATGTCACCGGGTCGGATAAGCTTCTAATGCGTCTCGCCACTTATTTGTCAACGAGATCTTTCACGTAACATAGAGGGAAACTTTTCCAATTCGGAGAATCGGAACGAGTTGATGTTTCGGCTCTGCAGTTTTCGAATCTTCGAGCCTTGACTCCGACTTGACCCGCAGTTTCCATAATTCGTTACACTCAATAGCGCCACCACGTCACTGGATTGAGCGATCGTCGCCGAGCTCGTCTCCGAATAGAATCCGCCCCCGAAAGACCGCGTTTTGCGATGGTGTCAGCGTCATCGACTCCGGAGTTCGACTTAGGCTTGCCGAAAGAGGTGACGTCGCTACCTCTGTGTCCATTAGGTTCACAACTACTGTGTGGGCCAACGTCGGATGTGTCGGAACCTCTCTCGAGTTCTAGGGATCCATCGCAAAGCTCGAGTTCTTCATCGAATTCCTCGGGATCGTCGAGGAATCTCAACTGCACGTTCCCGAACGAGAGCTGGATATCGTCCTCGTCGGTAAAGTCGAATATTACCGATTCCATCTGCGCCTCTCGGGTCGTTACCGTGAAGGGCGGCGCCCGTTTATTCGTCCTCTGCAGGAGTCCGAGTGGGGACCTCCAGTTGAAGTTAAAAGTCTTCGCTGAGCCCCGTCGGGAAAAGTCTCCCACGGAACTGAGCTGTGTTGTGTCGTACACGATTACACTGTTGTCAAACTTCTCCGTGGCAAGGTCAACTTCATCCATGGCGGCACTCGAGTGGGGCTAGAACACGTCGAATCCTGTCAAGCTCTTCGGAAGCTTTCAGCGCGCTCCATTCTCTGTCGGCCATCAGCTTTTCCAGGTCACTGGTCCCGTCATCGAAGGGGGAGTTTCGCCTGGAGATCAGCGATCAATGCATTAGCTTAAATGCGGGTATCTATTGCGACTATCGCCGCTGCTGTCACTGTTTTGCTTGGAGATCTTTCCGTGGAAATGGAGCCCGGTTGAAAGCTCTTCGCTTCGAATCGGGATCCCGAGCCCCTGTCACAGCTGCCAGCGAGTTGGTCTCCTGAAAGACTCACGAGAGTTTCCAGGTTTCCCTCAAGAGAACGTCTCGATCGCTGCTAGATTATCCACGGAAAGAAAATCTCCTCCGCAAGAAAGGGGCTTCTGAGCGGTTCCACTGCTATCCTCTCGAGGACCCATGCACGTTTTGTGTCCACCAATCGATAGTCTCAACCAGAGCAGGGCGGGCACTTCATCACTCCATCGCCAGAGCCGTGGAACTACGATCCGCTCTCGGAAACAGCTGTTCTCTCAGCTGTCAGTGAACCACAGGTGCACTTTCTGGATCGAAAGTCGCTTCCAAGCGCAGCGCGAAGTTTCGCGCCCGGGAACGTGCATGAGCTTCCCGGGAACGAGTTCGAAAGCAGCCGAGGAAACGTCCTCGGCTGATTTCCCGCCGAACTCAACGGCTGTCTTTAAAAGGAAGCCTAATTCGGAGTCGCACTCACAATTAGTATTCATCATTAACCGATATCATTCGTGCGATGGATGTAGCGCGGCAGGATACGCTTTTCGTCGATATTCAATTGAAAAGTCCCTTATCGAGTTTGAGCCAGCGAGTGGGGCATTCCCCCATTCTAGCTCTCGTAACTCGCGGTCCAAATACGACGGTAACAGACTGTGAAGGCATGAACTCTAGCTTCAGCTCGCCCCACTCTGAAGTACATACTGTATCGGTCAAGGCATGGGCTTTCTACGGGTGGCGCGGTGGCTTGAATTGCGTCCTGAGCTGATTTCGATACGGCTAGAGGACCCTTCTTCCCTGCCCGGCTCTCAACGATGCGAGTTCTCCGGTAAAGCCTTGCCAAAGATCAGAAGGGACATCGAGACTACGGATAGGAAGCATTCTGTCCGAACGCTTGACTTTTTCAACTTTGACAACTTTGTCACTATTAGCTGAAGCATCTACTACGTGGTGAAATCTCTGACTCTCTCGAGGTGGCTCCGTCGAGACCAACCGCGATGCTTGGTTCCGAAAGTCCTGATCATTGCCATGATGAATAATAGGATAATAGCAGGATATATGTACTCGCGGAACACCGATAGCGCTCGAAGGGTTTTCTTCGAGATAAAATACACAGCTCATGTTTTCCTGCTGGATTTGAACTCCATTCTGAGCCCGGAGCCTTTGATTTTGACAAATCGGAACTCGGGGGGGGGGGACTAGTATTGGAGGGGGACTTTCATTTTCTCAGAAGCTTCTGCGAGAGAGGTTGATATCCGGAGATCTACCGTAAATCAGCCTCACTGTGGGGGGAGATCTTCATGCATAGTCTCCGTGGAAGCTCATTCTTGGAAGTCCACTAAGAACGAGCGACTCCACGCCCACACAGCTCGAGACGTGCGGTGCGCCGGATTCCGAACGAGCGAGGGAACTTTCGACTCTGGGGAAGCGTGGCCTGTTCCGTGCGTGTGGTCGTCCGTCACTGAGGGATCAGAGATATATGCGGGAATCTTATTTCTGGCAAGTGTCCACTGGAGCTGGATTTGGAGTCTACGTGGACTTCATCATCGAGAGGACCTCCGTGAAGTTAGTTTGCTCTAGAGTCTGACGGAACCGGAATCACCGAGAAATATTCGAGGTTTGGCCATGCCGTAACGAACTAATCTAAGTACAATGCCTTCTTGAAGCGCATCGTATTATCGAGCCAGTCTCACCAGAATCCAGGATCTGAGTTGTGCCGATTGCTGAAGAGAGTGGATAAAAGGACCTCTCTTTCTGGGATCATAAAAATCATGGATTCCTGAAGGATTTCTTTTAGTGCGATTGCCTCTCGACTCTCGACCCTCTATATACCTAGTATGTGTGTGCAAGTGCTCCATCTGTCGAATGCTGTACCGAGCTGAGCTGCTTCTTGCGGAACAAATACGCGCAGGCTATGTGATGCAACGGAGTCGGCCTAAGTAGGACAAGGATATCCCTGCAGGAAGCCGTCAGAGTCCCGGGACTCCCTGACAATCGAGGGGAAGTTGAATCGCTGGTTCCGGAATGATGAGTTGTTCGGGTATCCACCGAGTCTCGATTGGATGCGGGCGATCTCCCCTGTCCCCCTAGATCGCAGAGCCCGTATTTCTGTACGAACTCGGAGTAACGAAAGCCTGACCCGCGATTGCACTCCGCGACCGAGCGGCCTCATGCATCTCCATCGTACGGACTTCCAGAACTTCTCCGACCTCCTAATTTAGGTAACATCGCAGAGGTTTGCGTCACAACTCCTGATAACGTATTGATGCTGCCGCAGCGTGCTAATCGCCTGAATCGAGCGATCCCGATCTGGCGGAGATTTCAAGTTCCACTGAGCCCTCTCGGTATGGCTCGCTCCTTCTGTCCAGGTCGTGTCCTGCCCGCCCAAGTGCTATTCATCCCATGTGCTTCGATCGAAAACTAATGCAACAAGTCTGTAATACAGCACCCGGGCTTTGAACAAGGGCTCACTTCGACTGCGTCCGTGGGAAGCCGCCCGATAGCGAGAGTCGTCCTTGGTGTGAACCATCCGTTTTCGAACACAATATCATCATTCATACTACGATTGTGGATGCTGCCTAACTACGAGTATTCTGAACTATGATATTTCAGTCACAAGGAGCTCTTCTGGCTCTGCCGACCCATAGAACGAGAATGCGTGTTCCTGATGCGGAGTGCATGGGAGCTTGGATCCTAATTTCCGGTTTCCATCTGCTGGAGGCTTTATTGACAAGCGACACGCCTCGGAACGCTGGGAGTAGGTCGAGAAGCTGTCAAGATGAAGGGGTTGACAAGGGGAGGACGAAAATCTGAGGATGATAGTTGGTGACTTCCCGAATCCCCTGAGGAGGCTGAATATTTAGAAGGTTATCTCACAGACGATTCTTCGAACCCGGTTGAGAGCTGATTCGGAAGTCCTCCGCGGCGATCGACACCCCTCCCCGATCCTCTCGCGATATATGTGTGCGGTCTGCCATCCGCCTTCCGGTCTGTGAATACCTGCCGCTCCATGCCTCGATTTTCCGACGACCTCCAACCTTTTCAGCTTTCGGTCTCGAATCGAAGTCGCAGCGAAACGCTCTTCTCCAGGGTGGAAGAGAGGGAGGACCTGAGAGCAGATTTGATTAGAACACATCGTTGCTGCCTTCATTTGCGTGCCTGTGGCGAAACCTTGACAGATTCCGAATACTAAGCGATCCCCTCACTCAGAGATGCCCCATCTGTTGAAAGACAGCTGTGTGCTCAACAATCGATGCCCGCAGCTCTGACTTTGAAATCAGCAGCGAATCAAGTGATCTTTCAAGAGGGTAGCCTTTTATCCTTCAAGACAGATACCTCCGTCGCCCGCTAACTTAGGATCCTCCGTTACTCGAAATTCCTCGCTCATGTCATCTGTTGCTCTCATTCATTATTAAGGCTGCTCGCATACTCGCCGCTCGGGATCTCGGGTCGAGGATGAGGCTGCGCGAGCAGTTCGGGAGCGAGAGCCCGGGGAGCCGAATCGCTCACGAGCTTTCCGTGATCAAGTGCACCGAATTTGCGAAATTCGGAAAGACGCTGATCCGATGATAAGACCGAAATTGGGGCACAGCCGCCCATGTCTGCGACGATTCTGATTGGTCCTAAGAGGGAAGAAAATCTCATCATGATCGACTCGGTATGAAGCGAGAGCTCCCTGCTCGGAGAATCCACCAGAATGGACTGAACCCGCCAGAATGGACTGGAGATGAAACCGTCTTGCGATTCTTATAAGAAGGGTGGCTGGAGAGCTCCGCCGTCGACATCGAGGATGCACGGAAGATCAGAACGGTCAAGCGAGATTCGACCAAAGCGATGACCCGTGAAGAAGGGGAGCCTGTGAGGTTGCTCCATGCGCTCTTATAGTCTGTATCGCCCATAGCCGTCGGAGAGTCTTTTCGAAAATTGGGAGAGTAGGCGGAGACGCTCCGAGATTCATGCGAGAAGAACGGCGCCTCGGTGGTGACTTCTGTATCGAAGTGATCCCTCGCAAAGTCTTCCTTCAGTTTCTGCTGGTATCGGGGTCCGGGCAGGTGACATGCCACCATCACATCCGAGGTGCGAATATCTCCCCTCGGGATCGTCGTTGTTCCCGTCGGCGTGTGTTTGTCATTCCGCGGTCGGGGTCTCGAGAAGAAGCTCACCGTCAGGATGAATGAGGCTCGAGATGAGACGTCACAGTGGATCTCAGAACGCTCTGAAAAAAGAATCTCGTGGAGCGCGAATGTTAACTATCAGTAGCGCACCTGATTCATCTATGTTTGATATGGTAGAGCCGATATTGTCTTCCGGTGGGATTCGCGAGGAAGCGAAGCCGGAGAAAGACGCAAGGGAGATGAAGCGGGTCTAAGACGACGAGCACTCAGCATAGGAACTTAGAGCAAAGCCCCGAGAAGTGTATACCAGCTCATAGTCCTCAGCCAGAGCTTGTCATCGGGTGCGTTTGTGCATGAGGCGCGATTTTTTCCAGCGTTTGCCCTGATAGTGAGCGCTCAATTTTTCTCCCGCACGTTTCAAGGGGGCGTCCTCGAGTCGGAACAGAGACCCCTCCGACTGATGCGGAAATTCCTGGCTCCACTGGCGCAGCAGAATTTTATGCTTATGGAACCTATTGAAATGTAGATAATCTCTTGACTCCGTCGATATACACAATCATCCAGGAGAATGATCATGATCATAGAACACAATCCTGCATGCCCGCAAGAGTTCCGCCTCGTCTCTCCCGAGACAGCTGCTTATGGAACTCTTGCGCAAGAGCCACGTGATGCAATCGCATGCGGAAGCGGAGCTCTGCGGGAATTCATCGAAGACTGCAGACTTCCTGATGATCGAGTGAAAGGAATAATCGTTCCCGGTAGTGATAGGCGTCTCTTTGGAATCGCTTGATCACGAGAGAGTTCTTTCAGTCATCTCGAGCCGTCTCCCCCTTGCATCGCGAAGCTCGAAGTTTCCATACGATTCTGATTGAATCACCCGTAAAATGTCCCGGCCGGAATGGACTCGAAAAAACTTGAGCCCGGTCTGCCGGTCTGACGCTGGTCACGACTGCCGGGCCCCCTGGCGGAAACTTCTCTTTTGTGAGGGCTCTACTCGTCCACCAAGTACTTGCTCTGTCGAGGCGGGTCAATCAATCAATCGAATCCTGGCAGCGATGCTGACCGCTACACTATTTGACCTTCCTGCTCGGCACGCCATCTGAGTTCTGGCTCACTTCTGTACGACCGAACGCAATTGATCTCATATTGAATCCTATTTCCGATACTCGATGCGCCGCCTCGTCTTCTCAGCCTTACAGTCGGGATGGGGAGGTGGCGGCGCATGATTTGCTCCCCCCGTGGTTAGCTCCAGGATGACGGAAGTTCCATCTTGAAGTTTCGGACTAGGTTCCTGGAATATGTACTTCGATTTGATTTCATTGATTCAGCGCGCGATCGTGCGCAGGTATCTCCATCCCGGAGCACGATATTTGTGTCGAAACCTCCCTGTCGGCGTCGTTTCTGACCTCGGAGGGGGATTCCTCATGCGGGATCCACCGAGCTCAAGCTCCCGGTTTTCAGCCACAGGCTTTACCGAAAAACGATATTCGCATTGCATATCTCAGAAATAGACACCGCGCTGAGGTATGAGCTGTATGAGGAGAAACTTTCCGAATGAAGTTTGGAGAAGACCGTCGGGATGACTCTACTTCCACAGGACTTGTGGGTACGCATGATACTGAGCAGCGAGGCTCACCGATTCCAGGCGCTAATTCTTAATGATCACTCGACGAAATCTCCGCCTAGGCTCCCGCGTTGGATTCCTCATCTACTCCTTTGAAAAAACACGAGCTCATGAGCATACGGGTAATTTCGTAGTGTGTATCCCGCCGTGTAAACCCTGTTCGCAGACAGATCGACATAGCGGACGCAAAACGGACCCTTAGGGCTCTGATCACAGTCAGAAGGGGGAAAGGAGTTGCGCTCCAAAGTTCACCGTGTGAAGCTCGAATTTCCTTATGACATTGAGTTCAAATCGAAGCCAACCTGACAATCAAATTTTTCCTCGAACGGAACTCGACGAGGACCTCAGCGAATGAACGAATCCCCGGGCCTTCGATGAACTACGAACGGACTGTATCCAGCAGCCTGCTCATTTTTCCAATACAGCTTTGAAACGCAGAGAGTCGCGACGCCCATGACCTCGCAATTGAGAGCTGCTGCGTGCCCGAAGCTTCGTTTTCCCTAAGGAAGAATTCTTGGCGATAGAATCTCCGTGCCGTTGTGATTCTGATGGACATCCCAAATATCTGCTGCATTGGGAACTCCATTAATTTTCTAAAATCTGAATGTTTATTCGTTTCGTGAATCTGGTGGCGGATCCGTGTCCGTTTGACGAAAAGGTCGTACTGCGCTCTCGACTACGAGCTCCGACAGGAGATGGTTGTTAGAAGATCCTTCTCCCATCTCACGTCACGATCGATCGTCTGCATTCGAGTCATTCCAGTAAATTCTTTATTCTCAAGCCTGAGCGTGCCGGTGGATGGTTCCTTAGAGGCGGTCGCCTCGAGATAAAGTCTACGCCTGCCATCAAATGCCAGGCTCAGGATCAGCGGCTCTGGTGGCGCTTTACGGTGTGATGAGTCTTTTCACTTTCGCGAAGGCAGGACTTATCGACGGAAGATTATGCAGAGAGGGCTATCACCCGGTTTATTCCTCATTGAGCCCCTTCAAAGCAAAGTGTCCCTCTCTGTGCCGGGATCAAGACGGAAATCAATATAATTTTGTTCGAGATGACCTTGGATGGTACAACATGGATATCTGCAGCAAGTGCAAGGTGAGTTCGCCTGAACGACGCGGCGGCTCGGTTCGCATACGCGGAGTCCGAAAATTCGATATTCGTGATAGAGACCTCTCTGATGGTGAATAACCGGGAGCTCTTTCCCAAAGGTGATGGGGATTCCGAACGTCTGTTACGAATTCCATTGCAAGAGGAGGCAGATCTGCACTCTCCTTGATATCGCGAAACCACGTGAGTGGAAACAGTAGCAACGTTGCATCGAATTGAGGCTCTCGCAGGTCGTTTAGAACCACGCGTTTCACCGGAGTTGCTGCGTTCGAAAAATCAAGGGCTGATCTATTTGGCAGCGTGAGTTTCTGCTGAAAACCTCCAGCTCGAACATACTCCTGTTGCCAAAACATTTAGTCGCATTCAGAGAGATTTACGGTCAGTCAGATGCAGTGCTAGGATATTACATGGATCGCTCCAGAGGTGGCTTCGATAGGGAGTTTACATAATAAAAAATATCTCTCGGGAAGCACTCCGAACAGAGGACGATCGGACTTTTTGGAAATTCGGAGTCTCGAAAGATTCTGTCCTCCGATCGAGGTGTCGCTTCAAACTTCTATCCATTCCTCTTCTCACATCAGGATCTCAGATATCCTGACCGAGGGTAGAGCGAGCTGGAACAACTCCGCCGCTCAGGGATCGATAGCCGTCGAAAGCATTCTTGCCCTCGGGATTCTCTAGGTGCTGGCCACTGGACTTCAGGGACTTTTCCAGTCCGATTGAAAGGATCAATCCAATGACCTTCCACATGCCACGGAAAGGAGATGCTTCAATCGGGGAATATCGCTACTGAAGAGGAGCCAACCGACAGGCCCCGATCGGAAACGGAAATCCGATATCATCCGTTCGTTCATCTTATTCATTTCATAATTTTCAATTCGTCCAGAACTGATTGCGTTCATAATGAAATAGAAGCTAATATAGCGTTTAGGGTCCGAGCATTTATTTATTGGGACATTTCCTCACAGCTCCGTAGTCGCTGGACTCTCGGAAACACGGCATAACAAGGCCGAATTTGTGTAAAATGTGCGCCAGAGAATTCTAGAAGATCACCCCGTGTCGCCTCCGCTCAAAATTTGACCCAGCAAACCGCCACCAGGCTGAGCTCCGGATCCCAGAAGACCCTTGAGGAAGTTATCGAGATTTTAACCAAGGCCTCCAAGCAGCTGCTGGAGCAAACGACCCCCGGAGTTTCCGCCTCCGCCGCTCATATGACTGAGATCTGTCGAATTAGCATTCAGGCTCGTCAACTTCGCCAATCATTGAGTGGTCTGAAATCGAACGGCGAGAATTTAGAGAAGAGACGAGAATGTTCGGCATTCTCGTCGGGTTTTTTTCTCAGGTGACGATCATTTCAACATAGACCGGATCGATTGCTCCTCCCAACAAATCCTGCTTCCGTCAAGAGAATTCTCTTCCTCACGAGGAGGGTCCCTATCTGTTTGTGGTGGCAAAAGAAGCTCACAGCGGTGAGGGCGGCCACGTAATCGCCAACAGTGCCTTTGGAGCTCCCTGGAGACGTGCAGAGCAACTGAAGGATCGTTAGGCACGACGGGAGACCCGGTGCGTCGGGAATTCTCAGCGTGACCAGTCTTTGACAGTTGCAGTTGATCTTGGCGATCGGTTGCGACCAGGGGCGTACGCAGGGGGGGGGGGGCTAAAGGGGCTATAGCCCCCTCCCAGATGGTTTCTTCGTAATGCTGTAGTATAGGAGCGAATCG